>NC_056746.1:996447277-996496260 GCF_019279795.1 Protopterus annectens | reverse complement strand
CACATAGATTAGTACTGTTTTTTACGTAATCTTATGACATTACTAACGGTTAAGTTTTTTAATTGAGTCGTCTCTTTAAGGAGGTTATGATCAATTATGCAATTTTTGATTTAATTGAACAATGAAAGCAATTAAAGCGGTTATATAAGGACCAGATTTTTGTTGTAGCATTGTTCTGAAGAAGTCTGAGTAGTCGGACGAAACCTAGGTCGACGCATTTTGTTTCTTGTTCGTAAGATTAAAGACATCTTTTAAACTACAGCATCTTGGAGCGTTTATTGACCTTTAGTAACTTTTCGTTACTGTGGATTTTTGGTATTTTTTGCATCACAACACACCGGCTGGGTATTGTGCCATTCATCCTCTAGTCCTTTGTGTTAGTGTATTCGGTTCCCGGTGCAGTAACCTAGAGTGGAGGTTTACTCAAGAGTGGGGGGAGCTTCTGGGTTATGAAGCTGTCACTCCAGCATGTCCTATTTATTTCAGTCCTGAGGTTCAGGTCTCTTGAGCGCACAGTTTGACGGGATTCTGATTTTCCAAGGTGCAGCATGTCCATTGATTCCAGGTTGGACATGGCTTTATACATCATACACCGATTGCCTCTGGGCAGGCGGTATGCCACTGAATGGAGCTGCAGTTTCTTTAACCGGGCAGCGAATGGCATGTGTTTGAGCCCTTTGATCCTCCTGGTGAGGTACTTTTGTGGTCTTTCCAGCTGCTGCAGGTGTCTGATAAGGTACATCCCACAAGGGGCATTGTACTCAATTATGGGCCTGATGAGGGATGAGTTAAGAGGCACAATGATCTCCCCTGATGTAGATGTGAATACCTTCATGATTAGGTGGGCTATATGAAATGTTTTTCTAAACACTTTGGCCACGTGGTTATCGAATGAGAGATTGCTATCAGCTTGGGTCCCCAGGTTCCTTATCACTTCTTCCATACTTAATGGGTTACCACCTATGTGGTAATTTGTGGGCACTTAGTTTTTGACAAAGGGGAGGACTATACACTGTTTTGCATTTAGCTTGAGGACATGGTTCTCGCACCAGTTGTCTGTTTCTATGAGGCCCTTTTGTAGGATGCTTGTGTCAGCTGGAGGGTCGATTATGGCGCCCAGTTTGCAGTCATCTGCAAACTTGTTCACCAACAGTCCTTCTGTGTTGGCCTGTACCTCTGAGAAATATATACCAAACAAGGGAGGTCCTAGGACTGAGCCTTGTGGGATGTCACTTGTAGCTGGTTTGGGGTTTGACATGGCTCCAGCATTTCTGACCATGTGGGTTCTGTCCTTGAGCCAGTTTGCAACTCATCTAGTGACATAGAGGTTTATATTGAAGCTGGTGATCTTATCTATGATGACCAAGTGGGGTAATGTATGGAAGGCTTTTGCGAGGTCCAGGTAGGCTGTGTGGACCACCTTCCCCTCGTCAATGGCCTTGGTGACTGTTTCAAATGACTCAACCAGGTTTAAGAGGCAGGATCTGCCCTTAACAAAGCCAAACTGGGTGGCATCCAGTGTCTGTAGGTCCCCAATATGTTTATTTCTGAGGTCCATGATGATCCTTTCCATAGCTTTGCAGACCAAGCTAGTCAGGCTTCTGGGGCAATAGTTTGCAGTATCCATTGAGGCACCACCTTTGTGGAGAGGGACCACTGTTGCTGTACACTGCTCTTTGGGTACATATCCTGTGGTAAGGCTGAGATTGAACAGTGGTTTTATGTTTGTGTTCAATTCTTCTTGGGGTTCATGTTGGACACAGCCCAGGACACCATCTGGTCCCATTGAAGCTGTGTGTTTTGCTTTGGAGAGGCTGGCTGTTACCTGAGCATCTGCAATGTCAGGGGACCAGCACTCTGCTGGGATAGATATTTGCCCTTTTGGTGGGGAGGGGGGGGAGAAGTTTGCACTGAACCTGTCAGCTCAGATGTTGGCAATGTCTGTGGGTTTGGTGTATTGTTTGTCATTTTGGACTACTTTTGAGCATATCTGGGGATTCCCACACAGGTTCCTACCATAAGTAAAGAATGCCTTGTGATTATCCTTGGGTCCTGTACAATTTTTATCTCAAAGATGGCCTTAGACTATCTTATGTGTGGCCATAGTTTTTCAATAATACTAATCAGAGATGCCTTCCCTTTTTGGGATTTTGATCTATCATATAGTAGCTTCCTCCTTGTATTATATGGTTTGTTTATGGCTGTGGTCCACTGGACAGGATGCCTGGCTTTGGAGGATTGGGTCTTGGTTTTATTTGGGATTGCATGATCCATGCATTCCTGAAGGTGTTCATAGAATGCGTTTATAAAGGGTTATGAGGTCTGGGCCATATTTTCCACAGGCACAGGGGCTGTGAAGGATTCCACCTCAGTTTTGAGGAGTGTGACATTTGCTTTAGTGAATAATTTTCACTGTGTTTTTCTGGCCATGGTCTGGGATCGGGATGAGAATATCCAGTGAGATTACTCTCTGGTCTGATCTTACCAGTGAGGGATACACTTCTGGTCTTGGGCAAAGAGTCCCCATGTTGGTGATGATCAGGTCCAGTATGTTTTCCCCTGTTGTGGGAGTGGTAGCAAGTTGTTCCATAGCATTTTGGTTTATAAATTCTGGGAACCTTTGGGCTAGGGTGTTGGGGCTAGGGTAATGCTCCCAGTCTATGTTTGGGTAGTTGAAGTCACCCAATATAATGGTGTTTGGGGAGACCTTCATATTTTCATGTGTTCTCCAGTCGACCAAGTGTGGTTCCTGGGTTTAGGAGGGTGGTCTGTAGCAGGCTATGAACTGGAAGGCTGCTTTAGCCACTGTTAGTTGCACATGGATAGTCTCCGATGCTTCATGCTGTGCCACCAGCCTGGGGGTGTGGGTATCTCTGAAAAATATTGATACTCACCCTCCTTTTGTAGTTTGTTCCATGTTTTACAGCTGTAAAGCATGGTATGAGGTGTAACCTGTTAATGCTAGGGTGCTCTTGGGAGCCTTGAACCAGGTTTCTGTTACTGCACAGATATCAACATTCCCCATGCTGAGGAGAGTTTGGAGTGCATGCATCTTGCAGTTTAGACTTCTGGCATTGCGTAGCATTACTTATAGTTTCTTATCCCTTGTGATACCTATGGAGGTGGGTTTGTGTTTTGAGCCTTACCTAAAAAGGCACTATGGGGGTGACAAGAGCCTTTGGCAATATCCAAAAGGCCACAGGTGATAGGTGAAATCCATCCCTAGCGAAGCATCATGTCTTGTCGAGCATGTCATCCCAGGCTGATAGCCATTGTATCCCCTTTCATTGACACCAGTACTTAAGCCAATTGTTGTAATTGATCATCTTGTCTTCATATTGTGGCCTCATGTTTGGTGAGGGTAGGATGATACTCAAGGTCATCAAGTTTGCATATACTACATGGTGGTAAATGCTGTTTAGCGCTACCTTACATTGCTTAACACATGGCAATCATGCCTCAGGTGGTGCTGCAGGGCTGCCTATGTCAGATGCACATACTGCACTCCCTATACATGTTTGGAAACAGGTAGGGTCAAGTTAGGCATCCCTTTTACTATATGTGCAAGTCAGAGAGAGGTATCATTTCCAGGGTTCCTACTGTGCCAGTGTATGTGCTATGCATTGCCTCTTTGCCAAGGCCAAGGCATACTGGGCACGCCTCCTTCTGCCTCCTGGGGCAGGCTCAGGTTGTTCCTCCTCCGAGTCACACTCTGCCTGTTATGGCCTTGGCACTGGTGGGGGGCTGTTTGGCCCAGGCCTATGCTGGTCCTGCTGCAGCTGTTTTCACAGAATCATATTATGTAGCATAGCACATACCATGACAATTTGGGTACATGTAGTTGGTGAGTATTGCAAGGCTCCACCAGATGTGTCTAGGCACCGGAACCGTGACTTGAGCAACCCAAACACACACTCAATTACATTTCGCGTTTGTGCGCGTGCCTCATTATGACATTCCTGTTCAGGTGTGTGCATTTCTGATGGGTGTCATCAGCCACAGCTCCAGTGCATAGCCAGCATCCCCCACTAAGTGACAATGTGGGATGTCCCCATTGGCAAATGTCTGGTACAGCTGCATCAGATGCCAGATATGGGAATCATGGTAGTTTCCAGGGCAACCAGCACACACATTCATTATTATGCCTTGGGCATCACATATGACCTGGCAGTTGATGGAGGGGAAGCCCTTGCGGTTAATGTAGGCCCTACCCCACTCACTGGCTGGTGCTTTGATGTGTATATGCGTGCAGTCTATTGCACCCACTACCTCAGGGTATTCTGCTATTTGCTGAAAGAGACGCATATTGCTGGCCAATACCTCATGGGAATTGGGGAAATATACATGTTCACTGACATGTGCTGACATGGCATCCAGGAACTGGTGCAGTACCCTGGATACTGATGCCTGTGATATCCCCATCATATCACCAGTTGGTCTCTGAAAGGTACCTGTTGCTAGTATTCTTAGACCAACACATACCTTGGTTTCCACTGGGATGGGTTCCCCTCTGTTGGTTCTGTGTGTGAGGTGTGGCCTGCACAGCTCAACAATTTGCTGCAGGAGGTCTCTGTCCACTCTATAGCGCTCCAATATCTCCAGCTCATGTAACCCCTGGTAGATGACCCTGGGCCTGTACACTCTTCTCCGTCTCCTCACTGTGGGTTGTCCGGCAGCATTTGCATTGTCACCACCCTCAGCATGTTGCATATGTCGCCTTATAACAACAATGGCAGCCCCTAGCATTTTTTGTCTGAGTGTAGCTTTTTCAGTTTTCACTTCTAGTAGCTTACTCCAGTGTTGCAGTGTCTCTTGAGAGAAACAAACTGCACTGTTGTTTGCAGAGTTTTAAGTGCTGGGCTGGGCTAGTGTTCTGCCTGTGTAATTGCCTGATTCTGATTGTTTGCACCTGCTAGCTCTACTAGTATTCCCTGGTAGCTTCCTACTATTTGTTGTGCTTCCTTTTTCCTTTCTGTTTCCTCTGGGGAGCGACGCGCATACAAGCGGAAACACACTCATAGCAGCTCACACGCGGGCACACATGCTTAGATGGACTAAAACTTGCTTATTCGGGTTAAAACGCGTGCACACCAGTGCAAACATGCTTACAGGTCTTCCAACGGCCTTATACATGCTTACTTCAGCTTAAACGCGCGCACTCACTCTTCCACGCATGCACTCTGTCTTACTCGAGTTTACAGGCGTGCACACACGTGCATACCCGCTCAGCAAGAAACTTTGGTGTTATCCACAGTATACACCTTCCATTTCTTGGCTTTCCCCGGCCTACCTGTTGACACACCTCTTTCCATGATGTCTAACTGACAGTTAACACATGCCACTGTGCTCCAATGAGCTTCACTACTTTCATACATACTCCCCTTGTGATGTCACCTATCTCCTACTCTGTTCCTCCCCATACCCTACTCCTACACTCCACTGATTGTGCTCATTTGCGATGTAAAAGTGTGATTCACTATCCTAACACTCATTTAAATAGGATTGCCTACTAATGCTTGGTTACATGTCTTAGAGTGGGCTTCTCCCCTTAGCAACCCCTACTCGGTGGCCATGTTGTCTTCAGCCTGCTATTCCCTTACATTGTCATTTAACAATTTTCATGAATTCGTTTGTGGCTTTTATTGTCTTATTTTATGATTTTATAGCACACCTCGTTTGCGCGGTGCTGCGCTATGCTTAAACATCGGAAATCACCGAATAAAAATTATTTTTATTTTAATTTTGCATCTGTGAAACTTTCCAATGGCCATATATTTGGCCATTGGAATGCTTCCTCAACCATATGCAACCTTTATTTGGAGCTGACAAGGCTCCACTGTGCTATTTGCAGAATGGTACTCAGTTGTCAACTGAGTACATTTCTGCAGCTAACACGTCTCCTACTCGGACAGGTTTGTGCTTCCTGGATCGCAAATTTACCTCATTTGCATGCCTTTCGGCTGCAAGTGAGGTAATTTGCATATCCCAGCCCTGTCCGTGTAGGAGATGTTTTAGGAGCTCTCTTACACGCCCCTACAGGCTGTTCCTGGATCGCTCGTTGGACATGATGGCTGCATGGAGTCTTACTCTACTCGTAGACTCCGTGCAAGCCATCGTGAATCCGGCCCAATGTCAACTCTCTCAATAACATAGAAAGTAAATTGTGCTTCCGGACATTCTTTAGTATGTTTGTAATGTGCATTTGTTTCCTTTTTTACCTGTATATCATATATATGCTCATATATTCTCTGTTTTAGTTTTCTTTCAATTTTTCCAACATAAAAACCCTGGCATACTTTGCACTATGCCAGATATACCAAGCCTTTAGAATCACAGTTGCTATAGTCTCTACTTTCCAACTTTATATTTCTACTTTCTATAAAAAACTTCTTCTTTATTTATCACATAGGTACATTGCGAACAATGACCACATTTAAATGTTCCTTTCTTTATTCTCCTGTTAGAATATCGGGTATCAATGTTACTTTCCAATAATTTTTTTAGATTTTTGGAATTTTTAAAAACTACTTTTAAGTTACTTTTCGAGATGTTGTCTAAGTCAGTTTGTTTGTTTCTTTCGGCTTTTCCTGGTTAGGGGTCGCCACAGCGGAACTCCGGTCCACTAATGACTGGCAGTAGATTTTTGACGTGCTGGCTTGCCGAGCCTAACGCACAACCTTCAATGAAGGAATGCCCATTCATGCATGTCGCCACACAGAAGACGCTCTAACTGAGAATCGAATGGGCAACGTCTAACTGTGAGGCGACAACGCTACCGCAGCACCACCACCGCAGTATGTATTCTAAGTCAGTGAAGGCAATAAATCTATTCCATTCATTTTCCACCACCCCTCTCACTATCTCTGAACTGGCATTGTATTCTAATACCAAAGCATTACTGAAGTTGTCATCCAGATTTCTTCTATTTACTACATTTTCAATAACATCTATTCCTAGTATAGGTTTGAATTTAGCCTTTCTACCGTCCATTACCTCTATCTCAGTCTTTTCAATTAACCAGTCAGGGTAACTTCTGTTCCTAAACATTTTCCTAAGAACATTCATTTCTTTAATGAAGTCATCATCATTTGAAGTCATCCTACATGACCTAATATACTGGCCTTTAACTATATTTCTTTTATAATACGTAGGATGAGCACTCTCATAATGTAGATAAGAATTTGAATAAGTCTTCTTCCTATAGACTTTTAACTGGAATGTATTATCCTTTTTATATATTACTACATCTAAGAATTGTAGGGTATCCTCACTCAAGGTATACACAAATTCTAAAAAATCTGTACTTGTATTTAAAACGTCAATAAATACTGGGACCTGTTCACTAGGTGCCACCCAAAGAACACAAATATCATCCAAAAATCTCTTATATTGTATCCAACACCTCCTATATTCTGATTGTAAAACAAATTTCTCTTCCCATTTAGCCAATACCAGGTTCGCATATGTAGGAGCACAGGCAGCACCCATTGCTACTCCCTTTGTCTGGTGAAAATATTCCCCCTTAAAATAAATACAATTATATTTTAAAACCAGATCAATTAACTGCATAATTACCATACATTCATTATGACTTAAAGTATTGTCTTCAAACACTATTTCTTCCAATAATTTTAGTCCTTTTTCATGGGGTATACTTGAAAACAAGTCAACCACATCTATAGTCAAAAATCTTAGGTGCTCCTTCCATAGATCTTGTTTTAAACATCTTAAAAATCCCATGAGTCCTTTAGTATGTTAACCCTTTTCACCCATAATGCTTTCAACTTTTCGTCTATAAATCTGGCAATTGGTAAGGTTTTAGATCCTTCTGCTGAAACTATTGGATGCAAGGGAGGATTAGTTTCATCCTTACGTATTTTCGGAATCCCGAACATAGTAGGTATTCTTGGCTTCTCAACTTTTAAATATCCATATGTCTTACTATCAATTAAACCTTCTATATATAAATCTTCTAATACCATATCTATATGTCTATATGCTATATTAATTTCATTTATAGACACGTTAGAATATTTGTCAGGATCCCTGAAAATTTAATTCATTTTGCCCTCAACATATGTTGTCCATAAAAAACATTCCACCACCCTTATCCGGTTTCATTATTCTTAGATTTTTATCACACCTAATTTCTTTTAAAATCTTACTGTCAAGTGGGTTCAGGTTATTTTTAGATTTTACCTTATTAAAACTATCCCTAATCCCTCTTTCTATTATATTTTCCAGATTTTTTATCTGGGGATGTAGGGGGGGGATTAAACACACTTCTCCTAAACATTCTTGTTGGTTCATAATTGTTATTTTGGCTAAAAATAGTTTGGAAATTAATTTTCCTGTTAAACTCCTTTACATCCATTAATGTTTTGGCAAGATTTCCTTTGTTCCAAGGAATAAATTTGATGCCCTTACTTAATAAACTAAAATGCTCATTTGTTAAAACTGTGTGACTACAATTATAAATAGTAAAATCATTCTTAATAAATTTAAATGGATTAATTTAATCTTGAACAAAGTCTGCTATTTCTAAGTCGGGGCGGTTGGTACTAACTACACTCAGTACCTCATCCTCCCCCTTCTTGTTTCCCCTCGAAAATTTGAGTCCTGTCTCTCATTTTGATATCCATCCCTATTTTTAACCTTTCAGATCTCCTTAAGGGTTGATCCTCACAAAAATCATCTCTAAAATTATCCAGGTCTACCACGCATTCACTAACCCTCACATTTTCATTTCCTTTTTCTACTTCAGTGTTCCTCCATTCCCAATGTCTCCCTCCTACCTTAGGTTTGGGGTAGGCACTGTCATTCTTATACTCATTTATATCTCTTTCAAGTTTTTTAACTTTGCATTTAATTAATTCATTACACTGTCCATCTATGTCTCTCCTAATATTATTGTATTTCCCTCTTTACTCAGGAATGGTATGTATCAAATCATTTTTTATACATTCATTTAACATTTCAACCTCTTTTAACATTTCACCTTTCACTCTATTGTTTTCCACTATTATGTATCTTATTACCTCAAGCCCACATATGTTGTAAATTTCTACAAGTTCTTTATACATATTACTACCAAACACAACATTGTTAGGAAATTAAAAAATTCTTAGTCCCTTTGGGACTATATTTCAGAAATGCATTCAGTTAAATATGCATTTTCAATGTCAAGTGATTTGCATTTGTAAAGCAGTTTTTCAAACCTGACCAGTTTCACTCTGTAACTCTTAGAAACTGGTTCAGGTCTGGCTGTTTTGTTTTTAAAATCAGACAAAAAAAAAACTGTAGCCAGTTGTGGAAGTCCATTACAGATTCACTTTGTCCATTACTAGCTGACGAATCAGCCGGTTTTGATACATCCACTTGCTCACCTCTCCCACCACTATTAATTTCACTTCTTCTGGCCAAAATCATTGGCATATTGTGAAAATCAGTGTTATTAGAACCAGAACTCATAGCAATAGATATACCTCCATTACGCCCATCTTCGCGCCGTTTTTGCTGGCCACTTACTTCCTGGCTCCTCCCCTCGAACGCCCTGTTGACACACTCAGCCATTGATTGGCTCAATGGAGTTAAAAGCTCTACCAGTTGTGATAGCTGTCCAATCAATTTCCTAGTTTGACCAATCTCCTTCTTATTGATCCTTTCATCACCTTCCATGCTCGTTTCACCTTACATATAGCAAACAACAAGAAACTATTAATATGTAAAGTTCACCCGGTCACCAAGCCACTAAATACTCAGAAAAAACAATATGATGACCCAGAAGGCAAAACAATAAAGCTCAGAACGGTGTTGCCACAAGAACCAAAGGATAATCCACAAGACACAAGACTGTTCACATTAACGTCTCCCAAATGTATTCAATTTTAATAAAATTAATTAGATGGTGCTAAATGGATTGGTTTTAGCTAGTAAAAACATTTCTGTTATTAAAGACAGGTTTTATTTTGCTTTTCATTTTCATTCATTCATTTTATTAAAACTGAATAAATTTTTAAATGTGAATGGTTGTTTATAGTAGGATTATGTGATTAAGTAATGTTATTCCACACATCTTCATCTTTAATTATGTTAACATTTATTAATTTTTTAAACATTAGGTTAAAAGCATAATAACACTTTTGTAATTACAAGTTGATTGCTTCGCAAATGTGATTTGTTAATTGCAACAACATGCTTTATATAAGGTTGGAGTTTTGGAGACAGCCCACATCTGATGAAGTAGGTTAAATGAAAAAGTACTGTGTATTGGGAGACGTTAATGTGAACAGTCTTGGGTCTTGTGGATTAAACCGGTTCTTGTGGCAACACTGTTCTGAGCTTTATTGTTTTGCCTTCTGGGTCATCATATTGTTCTATCAAAAAATATACTTATTTCCTGCCTTTTTAAGCTAGTATAGTCCAGTTTTCAGGTTAGTGCTGAATTCAGGCTGTGTTACAAATCTCTGTGTTTGCCCATACCTTACTTGGATAGAAGGAAGTTTCTCTGTTCACCTGTGAGAGAGGGGAGCTTTGAACAGCCTATCTGTCCCTGGAGGAGTGGTTTCAGCCCAGAAATTAGTAGCTTATTGGCCATTTTGGGCTAATTTCTATCTCTTTCATTTCCCTGCTATAAAAACCTCATTTGCCCGGTTTTGCTTGCTGGGCAGCACCAGTTACCTAGGGTATAACTATTCCCGGCTCCACAAAGTCTCCTCTTCAATTTTTTACTTAGAACTAGACAAACTTTCAACTTAAGCACTCAAGCCATTCATTTCTCAGCCCAGCACTTGCTCAAAACTCATAGCAAGCACTTATAAACCCTAGCACTAGACCCCACTATACTGTACAGAAGGACAAGGCTCTCTATTCAACCTTACCAGCCATTCAGTAAAACAGTTCACTACACCTATCCAGGCATGTCCAAAGGGCAGTTTCAGGTGTACTCTCCAGTCCAACTGGTGAATCTGGGCATTTTGAGGCAATGTTACAACTGCCTCATGTACACAGACAACCCTCTCCTCCTACCACCAAACACTAATACATGTGAGAGATACAATTATACAGCCAAACTGGAGGCTAAGCTCTCTCAACCAAAGACTGGATCAGACAGTCAAGAGGAGAAGGAAAATACTTGCATCACACCACCAGTCTCCAATAGACTCATTAAACCAGCACTGGCAAAAAACACACATAAATATATGAAACATACTCAGAGACTCTAAATAAAAATTTGCAAAAGCAACAGAGACCTCCAAAGCAGACATCCAAGCAACCTCCACCCCCCAACACAAAACATGAAACACATACTTCACAAAACCAATGTGCCACTCAATCAATTAAGGCAAAATAACATACGGTACACTGACATCCCACTCACTAGGGTGAATAAGGAGAAAGTTACTGTTAGCTGCCTGTCGGGTGCCAGGATCCGCCACATAACACAAGCACTCTGGTCACTTCAGAACAAGTACAAATATGATTCTGTCATTGTCCATGTTGGTGTGAATGACCTGAGCCGTACCTCCATGGACTACATGAAAAGAGACATGGAAGAGCTCTCTGATCACGTAGCTCAGGCCAGTATGACCTTGACCCTGAGTAGCATCCTGCCCTCACCAAGAATGATAACACGGTATAAAGAAAAAATTATCAATTTCAACAATTGGCTAAGTTCCTGGTGTCGTTCAAAGAGGATCCAGTGTCTGTCCGCCTGGGATGACATGCTTGACAAGCAATGCTGCTTTGCTAGAGATGGTTTGCACTTGTCACCCTTAGGCTTTCGAATACTGGGCAAGGCTCTTGTCACCCCCATAGTGCCTTTTTTAGGCAAGGCTCAAAAGACAAACCCACCACCGTAAATAGCACAAGTGACAAAAACTGAGGGTAATGCTACTCAATGCCAGAAGTCTAAACCTCAAAATGCACGCACTCAAGGCACTCCTCAGTATGGAGAAAATCAATATATGTGCAGTAACAGAAACCTGGTTTAAGGCTCCATAGAGTTCCCCAGCACTACCAGGCTACAACTCATACCATACATTTTGGCCACAGAACCCGGACCGAAATAAAAAAGGTGGGGGCGTATCCATATTCATCAAGGATACCCACACCTCCAGGTTAATGGCACAGCACGATGATTCAGAGATCATCCACGTGCAAATAACAATAGGCAAAACTGCAATTCAAATTGTAGCTTGCTACAGATCACCCACCATTTCCCAAAACCCCCCTTCTGCATTTCTGGAAACACTGAAAAACATAAAGGTCCTACCAAACACCCTAATATTGGGTGATTTCAATTACCCAAACATTAACTGGGAGAACTACTTAAGTACTAACTCCCTTGCCCAACATTTGCTAGACTTTATAAACTCAAACACCCTGGATCAACTGGTCAACACTCCCACCAGAGGTGGCAACATATTGGATCTGGTCATCACCAACATGGGCAACCAGTGTTCCACAGGTCAACCCCTCACTGGTTAGATCTGACCATAAACAAATCACTTTGGATATCCACATTCCACCCCACCCCCAGACAAGGAAACCACCGTGAAAACATTTTCAAAAGCAAACTTCACATTACTTAAGACAGAGGTGGAAAGTTTCAAAGCCCCCATGCTAAAGGACAATGCTATCCAAGCTGCAAAATCCTTTACTAATGCATTCTATGGGCAAATACAAGAACGCATGGATCATGCTAGCCCAAGCAAAACCAAGACTCACTCCTCCAAGAAAAGGAAACCAGTCTGGTGGACCCCTGCCATAAACAGGCTATACAATAGAAGGAGGAAACTAGTACAGAAAAGAGTAAATTCCCAAGAGGGGAAGACATTGCTGATCAGTATCAGCAAGAAACTACGATCCCTCATAAAATCATCCAAGGTGAGCTTCGAAAGAAAAATTGCCAAGGACTCCAAAGATAACCACAAGGCATTCTTTAGCTATGTCAAGAATCTAAGTGCAATGCTCAGATCTGCTCGGAGTTAGTGCAGAATGGCACAAAATACAATGACCCGACCAATATCACCAACATCCTGGCAGACAGGTTCAGTGAAAACTTCACCCCCCTCTCAGCCCCAAAAGGGCCCATAACCATACCAGAAGAATGTAGAGCCCTCAAAATCACAGACACTCAGGTTAAAACAGCCCTCTCCAAAGCCAAAAACACAGCATCAATGGGACTGGACGGTGTCCGAGGCTGCATCCTACATGAGCTCAAAGATGAACTAAGCCCTCACCTAAACACACTGTTCAAACTCAGCCTCTCCACAGGTTACATACTCATAGAGTGGCACACAGCAGTAGTTATTCTGCTCCACAATGGTGGAGCCACAACAGACCCCTGGAACTATCACCCTATAAGCCTGATTAGCTTGGTTTGCAAGGCTATGGAGTGCATCATCATGGAACCCATTAACAGAGACATTGGGAATCTCCAAACACTGGACCCTTCCCAGTTCGGCTTTGTTAAGGGCAGATCATGCCTCCTAAACCTGGTGGACTTCTTTGAGACAGTTACCAAGGCTATAGATGAAGGAAAGGTGGTAAACACAGCCTTCCTAGACCTCGCAAAGGCCTTCAACACCATTCCCCATTCTGGTATTATAGACAAGCTCACCAGCCTGAACATAAACCCCTATGTCACAAGATGGGTTGCCAACTGGCTCATGGACAGAACCCACATGGTGAGAGTTGTGGGAGCTAGGTCTGACTCTAAACCGGTTACAAGTGGCATTTCCCAGGGATCAGTCCTAGGACCCCTCCTGTTCGGCATATACTTCTCAGAGGTACAGGCTAGCAGAGGAGGACTATGGCTAACCAAGTTCACAGACGACTGCATACTAGGGGCTATAATTGACTCTCTGGCTGACAAAGACATCCTCCAAAAGGGTGTCACTGAGACGGATACCTAGTGTTAAAATCATGGCCTCAAGCTAAATGCCAAAAAGTGCATAGTCATCCCCTTTAGAAAAAACAAAGTACCCACAAACTACCACATAGGTGGTAGTCCCCTAAATACGGAAAACATAATAAGGGATCTGGGGACCCAAGTAGATGATAATCTCTCCTTTGATAATCACATTGCCAAAGTGGTTAGAAAATCCTTCTATGTGGCCCACCTAATCAAAAAAGGGTTCACATCCAGATCAAAAGAGGTCATTGTGCCCCTCTATTCATCACTCATCAGACCCATCATAGAGTACAATTCTCCATTTGGGATGTACCTTACAAGACACCTGCAACAGCTGGAAATACCACAGAAGTACCTCACCAAGAGGATCACTGACCTCAAACAGATGCCCTATGCAACTCGACTGAAGAAACTCCAGCTGTACTTGGTTGCATACTGCCTACTCAGAGGTGATCTCTGCCTGACATACAAGGCCATGTCCAACCCAGAAATGATGGACATGCTCCACCTAAAGAAAACCTTATCCCCTCGAGCCACATGCTCTTGGGATCTAAACCTCACCACAACAATAAATCGGACGTGCTGGAGGGATAGAGTCCTGTCTCAGAGACTTCCCATGCTTTGGAACAAGATTCCAATCTATATTAGGCAGAGCTTCTTGCTAACACTCTTCAAGAGAAACCTTGGCGAGTGGATTGGAAACAGAAAGTTTACCCCGAGGATCACTTCAGTGGCTCTGCTGGATAGAGGCACAGGGAACTAATCAAAGGGGAAGGCAAAAGCCAACATATTCTGGCTAGGCTTAAAAATGCCTTCGGGAAGATAGCCTAGTACCTACCTATGAATCTATGAACCTATGAACTTAAGTCTGTGAGCCAGACTTTTATTTCCTTTCTCCAGATTTCTTACTCTGAGGTTGAGAGGTATTTCGCAGACACTCGTGTTGCCATTACATTGCCGTACAGCATTTATGGAGTGCAGAGGGCGTGTGTATTGTGAGAGCACTGCTCTCAGATGCACCCCCTGCACTCGCACACAGAACCATGTAGGTTTTAGAGCACGACAGGGTGCCTTCATACATATGCATGGCATGCTACTGTGCTGCAGGGGGATGGTCCCTTCTGCACAGGAATAAGCTATTCCTGCACGGAAGTTTGCTGAATCATGGAGATTATCTGTGCCAGGTGCTTTGTTTAGATTTAAGTTAGTAATTTGGGATTTGAGCTCTGTCATTGTGATTGGTTTGTCTATTAATTTTATATGTTCATCTATTAATTTGGTTTTAGTATGTCTTCTAAAGAAAGAATTTAATATGCTTTGTGATTCTATTTTTTTCTTTTTGGGTATTAGCTTTATGAAAATATAGTTTAAATGCTTCTAGTATCCCTTCTAAGTCTGATACTTTTTTCCTAGTGTCTAGTATGTGTATTTCCATTATCTGATTTGCTTTTATAATCTTTTTTAGTTCTATTAGCTATTCTTTTCTGATTCCTGAGATTCATCGAATAAGAACACAGTTTAATCATTTCTAGATTAACCATTGTCTTATGATGCAGTGTCTCAGAATATTTCTTATTTATTTCATCTAGTTCATTTGCTAAATTCACCTTTCACTTCTGAATGTCTAATTTTAATGTGTCAGTTCTTGTTTGTAATTCCAGCAAGTCTTTGTTTCATTGCTTTCTCTTACTATTATACCATGTTAACACTTTACCATATAAAAATGACTTCAAAGAATCCCATATATATTTCTTAGACACATCTTCAGTAAGATTTATGTCTGAAAAAGTTTGTATCTCTTCTAATATAGAATTCCTTAAAATCTTTTTAAGTTTGTCATGTACAAAGGTATTTTTGTTACTGTTATTCTTTGTTTTGTGTTCAAGTCTAAATCAGTTAATTGCATTGTGATCTGACAATGGACCAGAGACTACTTTGACTTTATCTAGATTTGTAACTAAATCTCTTGATATGTACATACTATTCTTGAAAATGTCCCATGTCGATGGGAATAATGCATGAAAAACAGTGTATGTGGGTCAGCATATTCATTAATGTCTACAATATTAAATGTTTCAATAAAATCAGACAGTACCTTAGAGACTGTTGTTTTCTTTCTTGTATTTTTTGCATTAGTGCCCCCTCATTCATTATACAATTAAACTCTCCTGGTATAACTATTTTCCCTTTAGCATGATGTATAATATCTTCTAAATGTCTGGCTAATTTTGACATCTAAACCAGGTATCCAAAAGATATTTACAACTACAAAATGTCATATATATGTATGTATGTATGTATGTGTATCTATCTATATTTATATATGAGATACTAGTATAGTTGATCAACTAATACATCACAGGAATGATTTTAGTGAAGCAGACGGGAATGTAATCCTCAGAAGATTGTTAAACTGGTTTGTCTTCCTGGTAGACATAGGACAGAATCTGGTCTCACATGAATAGACAATACAGAATGGCAGCAGTGTGAGTATGGCTTTCTTCTTCTTTTCTTTTCTTTTTTTTTTTTTTTGATTGGAACCTTCTAATCTCAAAGCCTGCATCTCACTGCTGTGCTGAAAAATTCGATCCTCTAGGTTTGAGGGCTCAGCTTATGAGTTTTTACTTTTGTTCCACCTGGAAGTGAATATTAAGATCTGTGAGTGGCTTTATCATCATATGGGAGTGTGTTTTCTCCATCTCTATGTTCATCCTCTGTGAGTTAACATCACTGTTAGGCTGAGCAGCAATGGAAATTGCCTTGTGCACATCTCACCCTGGGCATGGATATTTGCACCTTTATGTTTTGAAACTGATGGAAAAGCTATACTGCTCTTGTATCACCACTCTCCCCAAACCCTGTATCTTCTGTCTGTACACTGTCCTTAGCCAGAGCCTCATTAGAGAAATGTCAGCATGCTCCCTCCCCAATGTGGTAAGCATACCTATCATTCCAGCTTGTACTATCAAGCACTTCGGCAGCTAATTGAACTTTCTGGTTGCATAGCTGATAGTCACATGGGTGATCAGGCTTTATCCCTCAATACCATGGGTATTGAGGGAATGGCTTTCTATGACAAAGCTTTATACTCATCGTTTTTACTTAACCCAAGCTTCGACTTCAAAAACCTGTTACATGGAAGTTCAGTCTTTCATAGTGCTGTTCATAGAAAAGAAAACACATTTTTTCTGAGTTCACAGTAAAAGGCTAATGAATTCACTCACTGCTATCAGATTAAAGTTCATGAAGGTAAACCAAATATGTTTACAGTAACACTAGCAAACAAGTAGAAATACTTGGTTTGAGGGTTTCAGTCAATGCTTGTACTGTTCAGAAAGTACAACAGAAAGTATAACAACAGATGAAACATGTCCTTCACTCCAGAAGAGATCTCCAAATATTCAGCATTTTTTGAAATGCATTTACCTTGCCGTACACCGTTTATATGTATATATATATATATATATATATATATATATATATATATATATATACACACACACACAAACACACACACACACACACACATGCACACACATGACTACTAATGTGTAATGACAGATTTAATTAATTCAACCCATTAAATATATCAGCATAAACTATGCTTCTCAAGCACAGTGGGTCTTGAAGATGATAAGTAAAATATGACTTTCTTTTCTACTATGTAAAATTTTAGTATTTTTTCCTCATTTCAAATACAGGTTCCAAAATATTTCCAAGTCTCAGGAATGCACTTTTGATTGCAATAGCCCTGTATAATGTCCTGTTCCCATTTCAAAACATAAAGGTGCAAATAATTATGCATTCAGTAGTCTGGCTTTAATAACATTTACAGTTTTAATAATGATGTTAATCACATTGTACAGCATTTGCTCTTTTTGTTTTGTTGTGAGTGGTTCGTGATTAATGGTTCACCATATTTGCATAGTGTACGGCTACTTCTATCCTTTTTACAGCTCTGCTGTATTTCCTTGACATGGCAGCTTCGATATAACTGAACAATATACCAAATCAATTGGGTCTATATTATAAGCACGAAACCCAAAAAGGTGAACGCCAGAAGAACAACACATAAACGTCGATCAACAAATAGAGCGAAGGAGGGAAACGCTGAAACGCATAACACTGGACAGATTCCCAGAAGCTACAGTGACATACACGTAAGTAAATCCAAAGTAAGCAAACACAATGCAAAACACTTTTATTAACATTTTTGCAGGGGGGCAAGCCCCCCTGCACCCCCACCCCCCCTACAGATATATATATATATATATATATATATATATATATATATATATATATATATATATATATACCAACTCTGAGACTGCTCTACAGTGGGGAAAAGGATATATTACCTCATCCCCACAATCACCCTGCTGGCCAGAGAAATCCATTCGGCGTTGTGTCTTTCAGCGTTTCCATCCTTTGCTCTTTTTGTAGATCGACATTTATGTGTCAATCATATAGGGTTCGCCTATTTTATCTTTCGTCTTTCCAATATAGACCCAAACAATTAGCCGATTCAATCTCATTTTCAGTTATAAATCTATATAAATTTTAATCACCCCTATTATGTTACATGACCAGTTACTTCTCTGTGGAAAAGCATTTCTTTTTTGAAATCTGGCTTTGGAACGAACCACACACAATAGGTAAAGTAGCTTTCCAGGCAGTATCAGTTGGGCCATCTAGCTGAAGGTGATAGTCATCGAGTGATTGGGTTTTGTCTTTTAATTGCATTTTCATATCACCTGACATTTATCCTGTCTATCTATCGATGCTCAGTATTTCATAAAGCAACTGTAAGTTTCCTGGCAGATTAATGCCTGGTGTTCTGGCTGAAGTGTGAGTCTCAAACAATCTGGAAATATATTGCTGGTTGATAAGTATAGCTCTTGGCATTTTAACCTTTCAAAGTTTTGCATTGTCTTAATTTTGCCTGACTGAATTATTGTTTGTCTGACCAAATTATTTTATATATTTCCTGGCATTGTTTTATGTTTCTCATCTGTCCTGAAAGTGTTTTTTTCCCCTCCCTCTCACCCTATTCTTGTAGTGTTGTTATAGTTGGTGGCTTTGCAGTTGCCTGCCCCTACTGTAAATTTGATCTGGGACACCCCTCCCAGTGGTGTTCATTCTACTTAATACATAGAGAACATTTGAGAAGGCCAACCCACTTAGGTTCTTAACCTTGAATTTTTCTTCTGCTCCTCCTTCCTCTCTCCTTGCACTTTACTAAAAAAATGCACTTTATTTTGCTTTTGCCTCTTCTTAAAAGTACTCAATTGTATTTATTCTGCTGCATTTATTACTGCTTGGTAGTAGCCTGATTAAATTGTAACTGTTATTCTAAGCCTTTTGGTTTAAGCACTTGGGCTTCAGACCAGTTGTTTTACATTAAGAAGGTTTGTGGTCTGCACTCTTGTGGCAGGACAGGTAGCTTACATCCTTCTAAGTTGGCAATTTTCTGATTGAAGGCTCAGTGTTTGTTATTCTAAAAGTGTATTAGCTCTGGTTTAAGCACTTGGGCTTCTGGCCAGTTATTTTACATTAAAAAGGTTTGTGGTCTGCACTCTTGTGGGAGGAAAGGTTAGATTCTGCCCTTCTGAGCTGGGAATTTCTGGTTCAAGGATTATTGTGACTGCTTATTTGAACTGTTTCTTTCTGAAATTGGTGCACCTTGTTTGCTGTAGCATAGACTAGATTCAGGCATGCTGAATCTAGCTTTATTTGTATAACTTGAGCACTAATCCAGGCCATCTTTTTTGGAGAAGGTTCCCCTGCACCCTAGTGGCAGGAGTGTGCAGTTAGAACTTGTCTGATTGAAGACTGTTGGAACAGGGCTCAGTTTTATGCTTTTTTACTAGTTAATTGGGTAATTTGTTTAAATCAGTTTGCTCATTTTCTATTGTTATATAAACAAATTGCACTTTATTCATCTGCTTTTACTGTATTTGTGTTTCTTCCTACTTTATTGCATTTATTCTGCTGCATTTATTACTGCTTGTTAGTAGCCTGATTAAATTGTAACTGCTATTCTAAGCCTTTGGTTGAAGCACTTGGGCTTCAGACCAGTTGTTTTACATTAAGAAGGTTTGTGGTCTGCACTGTTGTGGCAGGACAAGTAGCTTACATCCTTCTAAGTTGGGAACTGATGATTGAAGGCTTAGTGTCTGTTATTCCAAAAGTGTATTAGTTCTGGTTTAAGCCCTTGGGCTTCGGGACAGTTATTTTACATTAAGAAGGTGTGGTCTGCACTCTTGTGGGATGAGAGGGTAGATTCTGCCCTTCTGAGCTGGGAGTTTCTGGTTAAAGGCTTATTCTGCCTGCTTATTTGAATTGTTTCTTTCTGAAATTGGTACACCTTGTTTGCTGTTGCATAGACTAAATTCAGACCTGCTGAATCTAGCTTTGTTTGTATAACTTGAGCACTAATCCAGACCATCTTTTTTAGGAGAAGGTTCCCCTGCACCCTAGTGGCAGGAGTGTGCAGTTAGAACTTGTCTGATCAAAGACTGCTGGAACAGGGCTCAGTTTTTAGCTTTTTATTGGTTAATTGGTTAATTTGTTTAAATCAGTTTGCTCATTTTCTACTGTTATATTAAAAAAACACTTATGCATGCTTAGCTAGGGTTAAACTATTCCCGGTGCCATAAAGTCTGCTCTTCAAATTTTCCCTTAGAAATAGCCAGTTTTTTTTAGCTTTAGCACTCACATCTCTTTCTTTGAGCTCAGCACTTGTTCAGAACTTGTTGTAAGCACCAAATGAGCTACAAATTACTACAGCACTCAACTTTCCTCACTTGTCTAGAGGAAAACAGTTTTTAGTACTTAATAAATAATCACATATCCAGGCATGTCTAAGGGTCATCTCCCTGTGTTTTCTCCTGTCTACCTGATGAATCTGGGCATTATGGGGCACTGCAGCTATTGCCTCATGTACACAGACAACCCTCTCTTCCTACCACCCAACACTACAACCTGTGAGAGATGCACTTATATAGCCAAACTGGAAGCAAAGCTCTCTTCACCCAAGACTGGACTAGACAGTCAAGAAGAGAAGGTAAACACTTGCACCACACCACACTCATCACATAGTCCCTCAAAACCTACACCACCAAAACACACACATAGCAACACAAAACACACACCTACATTCACGGAGGCTCTCAATAAAAATCTGCTCAAGCAACAGAGACCTCCAAAGCAGAAACGCAAACAACCTCCACCCCCCAACACAACCCAAATGACACATAGCCCACAAACTCAGTTTTTTCCCCTCAACCACAGTCCATAAGACATAACAATGTACCCAACACTTTAGTCATAGGTGAGTCTATAGTCAGGCACACTGATGTTCCGCTCACCAGGCTCAACAAGGAGAAAGTTACTGTCAGCTGCCTGTCAGGTGCCAGGATCTGCCACATAATGCATGGACAAACTTAAACGTGAAAACAAAACCAAAAACCAAAAGCAGCAAAAAAAATAAGTGTGGTGGTTCAATAAGTGTTGTTAGTAGCTTAGTACTGACTGAAACTCTCTTGGTATATAAGATCCCCCTTAAGGCAGAAAATCGAAAACTTCCGTTTATTATGAAAAAAGCTTGCATGGACTCAGATCACTCCACAACAAGTACAAATATGACGATGTCATTGTCCATGTTGGTGTAAATGACCTGAGATATACCTCCCTGGACTACATGAAAAGAGACATGGAGGAGCTCTCTGATCTTGTAGCCCAGGCAGGTATGACCCTAGCCCTGAGTAGCATCCTACTATCACCCAGAATGATACCACAGTACAGGGACAAAATGATTGACTTCAACAATTGGCTAAGCTTCTGGTGTCATTCTAAGGGGATCCAGTGTCTGTCTGCCTGGGATGACATGGTCGACAGACCACGATGCTTTGCCAGAGATGGCCTGCACCTGTCGCCCTTGAGATTCCGGATACTGGCTAAGGCTCTTGCCATCCCTATAGTGAGTTTTTTAGGCAAGGTTCAAATGACAAATTCACCACCATAACAGGTACAAGCAAGCAAAATCTGAGGGTTATGCTACTCAATGCTAGAAGTCTAAACCTCAAAATGCATTCACTCGAGGCACTCCTTAAAATGGAGAACATTGACATCTGTGCAGTGACAGAGACCTGGTTCAAGGCTCCAGAGCACACCCCTGCATTACCAGGCTATAATTCATACCACACTTTTCGGCCACCTAACCTGCATCAAAACACTAAAGGCGGAGGCATGTCCATATTCATTAAGAATATCCACACCTCTAGGCTAGCTGCTCAGCATAATGCATCCGAGATTATCAAAGTGCAACTAACTCTGGGCAAGACCACAATCCAAATTGTAACTTATTACAGATCCCCCACCATGCCCCAGGATTCCCACTCCTCATTTCTTGATACACTGGAAAATATTAGGGTACAACCCAACACCCTAATAATGGGTGATTTCAACTACCCCACCATTAACTGGGAAAACTACTCATGTACCAACTCTTTTGCTCAACGTTTTCTAGAATTCATAAATTCCAATGCCTTGGATTAACTTATTCACACCCCCACCAGGGGCAGCAATATCCTAGACCTGGTCATTACCAACATGGGTGACTGGTGCTCCACACCAGAGGTCAATTCCTTGTTGGTGAGATCCGACCACAAGCTAATCAGCCTAGACATCCACATCCCACCCCCACCCCTCCCCATTAGGGAAACCACCGTAAAAATTTTTTCCAAAGCCAACTCTACGCTTCTTAAGACAGAAGTGTCAAACTTCACAACACCCATGTAGACAGACAATAGAGGTACGACTGCTGAATCCTACATATATGCACTTTAAAGCACTTACATGAGTGCATGGATCATGCTATCCCTAACAGAACCAAGATGCCATCCTCCAAAAAAAAGGAAGCCAATCTGGTGGTCCCCTGCCATAAAAAAACTCTATAACAGAAGAAATAAACTATTGCAAAAAAGAGTAAAATCCCATGACTGGAGGAACTCCCTGGTCAGTCTCAATAAGAAGCTGAGATCCCTCATAAAATCCTCCAAAGCTAGTTACGAAAACAAAATCACCACTGATTCTAAAGACAACCACAAAGCATTCTATAGCTATGTCAAGAATTTCAATGGCAACTCTCAGATCTGCTCTTAGTTACAGCACAATGGCACTAAATATACAGAACCAACTGATATTCAACATCCTGGCAGATAGGTTCAGTGCTGACTTTACGCCCCCTCTCACCCCCTAAATGGCCCATCTCTATACTGGAAGAATGCAAAGTTCTTGTAATCATGGCTGCACAGGTAAAAAACACACTCTCCAAAGCCAAGAACACAGCATCCATGGGACCCAACAACATCCCGGGCTGCATTCTACATGAACTACAGAATGAACTGGCACCCCACCTAAGCACCATGTTCAGTCATAGCCTCACCTCAGGCTTTGTGCCCACTGAATGGCACACAGCGATGGTTATCTCACTCCACAAAGTGGGAGCCAACACGGACCCTGGGAACTACCACCTCATTAGCCTAATGAGCCTGGACTGAAAGGCCATGGATCGTATCATCATGGAACTTATAAATAAAGACATTGGTAATCTCCAAACTCTGGACCCCACCCAGTTCATGTTTGTAAAATGCAGATCTTGTCTCCTAAACCTGATAGATTTCTTTGAAGCAGTCACCAAAGCTGTAGACGAGGGTAAGGTGGGTCACACAGCCTATCTAGATCTCACCAAGGCTTTTGACCCCATCCCTCACTCTGGAATTATAGATAAACTCACTAAACTAGGTATAAATCCCTATGTCACAAGATGGGTTGTCAACTGGCTCACTGACAAAACCCACACTGTGAAAGTAGCAGACTCCAAATCTGATTTCAGACCAGTGACAAGTGGAGTACCACAGGGTTCAGTCCTGGGTCCTCTCCTGTTTGGTATCTACTTTTCTGAAGTACAGGCTAACACAGAAGGTCTTTGGTTAACAAAGTTTGCAGATGACTGTGAACTAGGAGCCAAAATTGAAACTCCTAATGATGTGGACATCCTACAAAAGGGCCTCACTGAGGCAGATGCCTGGTGTCAAAGCCATGGCCTCAAGCTCAATGCCAAAAAGTGCATTGTCATCCCCTTTGGTAAAACCTCTGTACCCATGAGCTACCACATAGGTGGTAGTCTACTACACCGAAAGTGTGATAGGAGTCCTTTGGACACAGGTGGACAGTAGTGTCTCCTTTGATAATCACATTGCCACAGTAGTCAGGAAAGCCTTCTACATGGCACACCTGATCACAAAAGGTTTCTCATCCAGGAAAAAAGAGGTCATTGTTCCCCTCTACTCGTCAGTCATTATACCCATTATAGAGTACAGCGTCCCTTTTGGTATGTACCTCACAAGACATCTACAACAACTGGAAAGGCCACAGAAATACCTCACAAAGAGGATTACCAGCCTAAAACAGATGCCCTATGCAGAACGCCTCAAAAACTCCAGCTTTACTCCGTCGCATATCACCTACTCAGAGGCAATCTCTGCCTAACATACAAAGCTATGTCAAACCCAGAGCTGTTGAACATGCTCCACTTAAAGAAATCCCAATTCATCTGAGCTATGTGCTCTAGGGACCTAATCCTTGTCACCACAATAAACAGAACATGCTGGAGGGATAGATTCCTGTCCCAGAGACTTCCCATACTCTAGAACAAACTACCTATCTATATCAAACAAATCTCCACATTAGCACTCTTCAAGAAAAATCTTGATGATTGGATGGGAAACTGGAAATTCACCCTGGGGATCACCTCTGTTGTTCTGCTCAACAGGGGCACAGGAAAATAATTTTCTTGGGTGGCAAAAGCCAGGGTACCTTGTTGGGTCGGCTTGTATAGGCCCTAGGGCCGATAGCCTAGTACCTGCCTATGAATCTATGACCCTAAAAGACTTCACATATACCAACTGTGCCATACCTCTCTAAATTGTCCAGATTTTCACAGAATGTCCATATTTTTGCCTCATATTTTTGGTTGGTTCCTCAAAAAATGTATGGTTTTCTGGCAAAGCACTGAAGATTGAAATCGTTAAGTATTATCAGACATTTGAGCTTTGGACATTATATCTTTCAGAAAATGCATGCTAATATAAAGCTTGTTATTCTAGCAACTTTCTAAGATTATAAGAGCAATATTTAAACTCTGTCCCTATTTTTGGGCCATTGTCCCCATCATTTTAGGCTTTGTTCAGATTTCTTACACAAAGAGGTTGAGTGTAGTTATTACCACTAATTAGGAAACTTTCTGTGCACATTCCGAGACAGTGTCATCTTATTAAAGAGCATTTGATGCTCATGTTTTCTTCACTTTATTTAATAAAGAAATCAACAGGATTATTAAATCAAATGTAGATGCTAAGTATACAAACAGATCTGTAATTTTGACTCGTTTCCCAGTTTTGTCATTGGTACTGGCATCAACCCCTCTTTTTTTCCCAATTTTGAACATGAGGTCAGGGTGGCACATCAACAATGACCATCACCTAGAGCCAATGTTGACACCACTGGATGGCTTTCACCACAAATCAAGCACTGCGGCTTTGGATTGTCATGCCTGTCTAGTCCTCAAAGCTGAACCTTAAATAGCAGTCAAGCATATATTTTGGCTACAGTTTTATGCATTTATGCAAATGTATTGATGTCCTCATCATCTGCCTTTTGTTCTCTTGCACTACTATAATTTATTCTACATTAAAAAAAATGATCCAAGTAGTTTCACACTTTAAGCAGCTGCTGTGTTACCATTCTTCTATAGTACTGCTCTTGTGCTAAGGAACCTAACCGGATCTAAATCTACCATTTTTTCTAGATATAGTTTCCTGCTTTCCTGTCTAAATTTTTTTGTCCCTTCTTTGCTTTATCTTACTTTTCTGCCTTGACTGTAATGCAGTAATGTCACTATTAACACATAAATCAGTAGTCTAGTTTAGCTTAACAGCTAAAATGTAGCAAATTAATTTATTAAGAGCTAAGCATGTTACCTTTCCACAAAAGATAGAGCTAGGGTAGTACCAATCAGCCAGAATGTATCCTTTGACTATTTTAATTCCTCTGTCATAGTAAGGTACTTAACTGCCATACTACAATGAATGCATGATTGACAGGAGATAATTGCTGAATGCCTGAAAAATGAAAGCAACAACGGTACAGCAAATGCATCCGAGCATCAAAAATGTAGCCATACAATACTTGTAACAACAAACTGAACAAAACATGTCACTACTAATTTGAACATAGGTGATGTTGTCAATTATCTTACAGAAGAGAGCGTGAAAGCAGATTTACTTACTAGTGACTAAGCTCATGGTATCTCTTTGCTTCTGGGAAGCCTGCAATAGCAAACTATGCAGTATGTAGCATGATGCCAAGAAGAATCGCTAGCTGCTTACCCCATCTGTCACTCTTGTATAAAGCTTGTTTTGATTATTAAAATATGTAAAGTGGAGGTAGCCATAGTAATTATACTAGTCTAACAGCATAGTTGCAGTTTAGCTATCAGAAGCTATAATCACAGCTACCAAACTACATTGAAGGATGGTATTTTTTTTTCAGCCTGTTCTTTTCTTGAGACTTGCAGAGACCATCTACCATGGTGCTGTGACTCACCAGTGGATCATGAGCCACTGTATGGGAATATGGCTTTAAAAACACTTTGTGGGCTGTTGCTAGCTTATTTGGCACATCTTTGCAAAACATCAAAAACTGATAAATTAAGGTAATGTTACGTTAGTCTAATGTCTGAGAGAAACAAAGCATAATTAATACTTGCCTAACACAAATGCCTTCCCCAGTGCTTTTATCAAGAACAACTATACTTTCCCCACAGTTTTAAAACTTTGTGATATCAAAGACAGTGTGTCATGCAGTCGAGCCACACACACAGTGCAAAGTACAGCTATAGTGATACTATAAAATTACATTCCACCTTGCTGTTTGCTCTGGTTTAAAGGATGGAGTTCTAGTGTAACATCACGTCTCGATGTGTGCTATGATTTGAAGGGCTCATAAGGTAATACAATGACAGTGCTGCAATGTTCTGCTTTTTGTGTAACTACAGTTTAAGTTTGACTCCTTGTAGTGAATGGGGTGGGTCAAAGGAGTATAAATGTGTTGGGATATTAAGAATGCACCTAGGGTTGGGTTTACAATAACAAGCAAGAGAAATAAAGTTGTTCTGTTTTGTATAGATATGATCATTATATCAGATTTAATTACTTAATAGCATCTGGTGTTCATAAAAAGGTATACTTTGATTTTACATTTTCCTATTACATAGCATTTGATATTTTGTGATTTATAAGATTGAAACTGTGCTATAAATGCTAACACTTTTTGGATGGATGAATGTGTTTCAGCATCTCTGCAGTTTATGAACTGCTACTCGGGTTCTGCCACAGTGGTGTATTTTATGTCATATCCTCCTTACCCACAATCTAGATCAATTAAAACTGCCAAGTGAGACTGAGTCATTGACGTGTATCAAGTAATGTACAGTGGCTACTATTATGAGAACATAAATGCATTATAAGGTTCATAGGTTCATAGGTTGGTACTAGGCTATCAGCCGTAGGGCCTATGCAAGCCTAGCCATAACAATTCCCTGGATATTTCTTCCCACAATATTTACTTCTCCAGGCCCCTGTCTAGCAGGGTGACTGACATGATCCCCGGGGTGAATTTCCTATCTCCCATCCAATCATCAAGGTTCCTTTTGAAGAGGGCCAAAGAGGCACTCTGCTTGATATGTATGGGCAGTCTATTCCAGAGTATGGGGAGTCTGTGGGTCAGAACCTATCCCTCCAGTATGTTTTGTTCATTGTGATGACAAGGTTTAGATCCCTGGAGCATGTGGCTCTGAGGGATTGGGATTTCTTTAAGTGGAGCATGTTCAACAGCTCAGGTTTTGACATGGCCTTGTATGTTAAGCAGAGATCGCCTCTGTGTAGACGATATGCCACAGAGTTTTTTTAGACGGTCAGTATATGGCATCTGCTTTAGGCCTGTGATTCTTTTAGTGAGGTATTTCTGTGGCCTTTCAAGCTGTTGCAGATGTCTTGTGAGGTACATACCAAACAGGGCATTATACTCTATAATGGGTCTAATGAGGGATGAGTACAGTGGGACAATGACCTCCTTTTTTTCTGGATGAAAAGCCCTTAGTGATGAGGTGTGCCACATAGAAGGATTTCCTGACTGTTTGTTGTGACAATGTGGTTATCGAAAGTGAGACCACTGTCCACCTGTGTCCCTAAGTCTCTCATCACACTTTCGATGTTTAGTGTCCTGCCACCTATGTGATAATTCATGGGTGCATGTTTTTTTTCCAAAGGGGATAACTATACATTTCTTGGCATTAAGCTTGAGCCCATGGCTCTGGCACCAGGCATCTGTTTCTGTAAGGCCCTTTTGTAGAATATCCACATCATTTAGGGATTCAATAATGGCTCCCAGTTTGCAGTCATCTGCAAACTTTGTTATCCAGAGTCCCTTAGTTTTGGCCTGTACTTCAGAGAAGTAGTTGCCAAACAAGAGTGGTCCCAGGACTGAACCCTGAGATACTCCACTTGTCACTTGTCTGGAGCTAGATTTGGAGTCGGCTACTTTTACTGTCTGGGTTCTGTCAGTAAGCCAGTTAGCAACCCATCGAAAGGAATAAAGGAAAATAAATCATAGTTAATGTTCTCCTTACATGTTGTCTGTTCACTAAGGTACCTAAAAAGGTTTCAGGGATCCATGAGCGTGCAGCTGTGTAATTACACTGAATGTCTGGGTTCATACTGCAGCATAATATTATCTTGTTAACACTTCGGTGGCATGGAATCTCACACCGCTAGCAGCCTATACACATGTTGCATTCCAGTGTATTTTTTGAAAAATCAACTTAAAAAGGTTAGGATAAACAAAGGTAAATATTTTGTGAACAGCAAACACTATCAGAACTGCACAAATAACAATGTAATTGGTAAGAAGTATTATTTACAGTGATAATAGACACTGCACTCACACCCCAGGATTCAGCAAGCACTGCATGGCATGCAGGAATAGTGCAAGAGCTGCTGCAGGCAATATGGCTGACATGCGATCCAGGAATAAGCTCCTTCGACGTACACGAGCACTCCTGCACTATTCCTGCATGGACACAGCCCCTGTATGCTAATTACCTCCTTTGCTGGTAAAAAACATGCAAATGAGGTGAATTAGTGATCCAGGAATCAGGCAGTCATCCATGCAGGAATAGTGTAGACTGCAGAAATGTATTCAGCCAGTAGCTGAATACATTTCTGCAAACTACAAAACTGAGGGATGACAGCTCATACAAACACATGTATTAGAAGGGTTAGGCATGCCAAAGGCCAAATATATGGCCATAGGCATGAAAATTAATTTCAAAATTATAAAAATTAACTTTCTTTGGCCAATTTTGGCTGTTTAAGCATGGGGCAGTAGTGCACAAACGGGATTGGCCTGAAAATAATAAAAAAGCAGGAAATAAGATTTTAAACCAAAATCATAATTTTGCCATAATAGTCAATGTAGCTCCCACTGCATTTCATTGTAGAAGTAAGAGACTGTAGTTTTTCATTATACCACAAGGTGGAGCTCCTTTCAGGAATATAAAAGACACTTTTGAAAGTGAAAGAGGAGACTGAGATACTAGCTGAAGGAGGGAAGACTGAAACAGGGAGCTGAAGGGAAAAAGGGCCTTGCAGCATGACTGGATTTTCTTTTCTAGTGCTTTGGGACAGGGAAGTGAAATAGCAGATTGTGCCATGTCTTTTTCTGAAATCCTGGATGATGGTATTTTGTGGTATCAGGAGAGAAGTCTGAAACCAGTAGTTCCATGCCTGCATATGATTCAGCAAGAAAAGGAGTTCCTTTGGACCTAGTACAGAGAAGCCATAGATGATTACCAGAGTTCTAGCAGGTGATTTTTCTACTTTTCTCATCAGAGGAACCACGTTGCCAAGTCACTAGGATACTCTCGATGGAGAGGTGAGAGGCTCTAGCCATCATTTTACATTTTTATAAGATTGTGGACCCCCCCAAATGCTTTGTGGATTACAAATAACTGTGATCCATATGAGCTCCAACTTTGGCCCCATCATGCCAGCAGCAAGACTGTAAGTAGTCACTGGCCATTGAACAGGGTATAATAGAATGTTTCATAGTTGGTTTGTTTAGAATTGATCAAGGGGTTTGAGGGTGTTAGTACTCCTCAATAACATTGCATTTTCTCATATTTGTATTGTTGCATTATAAATCTTTATTGTTCAATGACATTGCATTTTGCTCGTGTTAGGACTGCTGCCTTCAAGAATTTTGCTGCTCAATGACAGTGCATTTTCTCATATCTGTATTGTTGTATTATAACTCTTTTATTGCTTAATGACATTGCATTTTTACCCCGAGTTTGCATTGCTGCATTATAAAGCATTACTGCTCGTTGATATTGCCTTCTTTGTGCATGTTTGAATGTCAAGACCTTTTTCTGTTGAGTTCTGGGGAAGAGGGTGAATGTATGTTTCATTGCATGCATATCTCACCTTGCCTTATTGCTAACTGGTTCACTATTGAAATAATTTCTTTGTGGTTGTGCCTTTTAAACTAGATGTGTCACCTAGAATAAAATCTGTCATTCTTGCCACCTTGGTGTGTTGGGCCTATAGGGGTGTCATCAGAGTCAGGAAGGAAGGAACCCATATCTACTTCGGTTACACCTGTGGGTGTGCTACATCAATGGTAAGCATAACACAAGACTATGGAATAGTGGTTGCTAAGGGAGAAGGCTGAGTGTCGGTTTTGTAACCATGCATTAGCAGTCAATCCTATGCAAATGAGGGCATTGCTACTGAATCACAGATTTCCCCTCAGTGCTAGCTTGCACCCAACAGTGTAGGTGCAGTAATACCATGGTGTAAGCCTAAGAGCTAGATGACTTCATAAGGGAGTGTGTCATTCATACTGTAAGCTTATTGGAGCTCTGTGGCCCGTGTCTGCACTTAGCTAAGCATAGCTAAAGAAGGGGGTGTGTCTGAAGCTTCCTAGCAGTATTTACATTGCCTAAACGGGTGTGCACACTGAGCACTGGGTTTTAAACTAACAAAAAAAAAACAGGAAATAGCAGCTCCATTCACATCTAAGCACTGGGTTTGTGCAGCTCGCCTCCGGGCTGAAACAGGAAGACAATGGGAAGGGAAAACAGCAGTAGGAAGGTAACCAAGGAGAAGTAGCATAGCTGGCCGGTGAAATGTATCAGAATCAGCCAATTACACAGGCAGCAGCCCAGTCCAGCCCAGAACACTATTATAAACTATGAAAACACTTTTCACTCTGGTTTTTCCCACAAACTCTACACCACTGGTGTACACAAACAGGGAAATTTTACCTAACAAAACCAACAAAATGATAGGGGCTGCTTTGGCTCTCATAAATCAATATGTGGAAGAGGCTGAGGGTGGTGAGGATGAGAATGCTGATGACCAACCCACAGTGAGGAGAAGGAGAAGGGTATACAGACCCAGGGTAACTTACCAGGGGCTACATGAGCTGGAGACAGTGGAGCACTATAGGGTGGACAGGGACCTCCTACAGCAAACTGCTGAGCTGTGCCGGCCAGGCCTCATATACAGAACCAACAGAGGGGAACCCATCCCAGTGGATACCAAGGTATGTGTAGGCTTAAGAATACTAGCCACAGGTACCATCCAAAGGCCAACTGGAGATATCATGGGGATCTCACAGGCATCAACATCCAAGGTACTCCACCGGTTCCTGGATGCCATGTCAACACATGCTGGTGAGAACATATATTTCCACAACAGCCGTGAGGCATTGACCAGCAATATGCATCCATAGTGGGTGCTATAGACTGCACACACATACACATCAAAGCATCACCCAACGAGCAGGATAGGGTCTACATAAACCACAAGGGCTTCCCTTCCATCAACTGCCAGATCATGTGCGATGCCCAGGGCATTATAATATATGTGTGCACTGGCAGCCCTGGACGCTATCACGACTCCCACATCTGGCATATGATGCAGCTGTACCAGAGATTTGCCAATGGGGACATCCCATATGGTCACCTAGTGGGGGATGTTGGTTAAGCGCTGGAGCCGTGGCTGATGACACCCATCGGAAATGCACACTCACCCGAACAAGAACTCCATAATGAGGCACACGCACAAACCAGAATCACAACAGAGCATGTGTTTGGGATGCTCAAGTCATGGTTCCGGTGCCTGGACATGTCCGGTGGAGCCTTGCAGTACTCTCCAGCTACATGTACCCAAGTTGTCATTGTATGTGCCATTCTACACAATATGATCCTGCAGAAATAGCTGCAGCAGGAACAGCATGAGGTAGGGCCACACAGCCCCCCACTATTGCCAAGGTCAGCACAGGCACAGAGCGACTCAGAGGAGGAACAACCTGAGCCTGCCCCTGTAGGCAGAAGTAGGTGTGTCCAGTATGCCCAGGCTTTGGCAAAGAGGCAATGCATAGCACATACACTGACATGGTAGGAACCCAGGGAATGACACCTCTCTCTGACTCGCGCATACAGTAAAAGGGATTTCAAACATTACACTACCTGTGCTTACCCATGTATAGGGCGTGTACTATGTGCATCCAATATAGTCAGCCCTTCAACACCATCCTCAATACTGGCATAGCCACAAGGTAAGTCACTCTCACTATCAATTGCTGAATGGGGTACTATGTTATGCTACTTGTATCTATGGAATGGATGTGAGCATGCAAGGGAATCGGGTGGCTGAATGGGATGGCAGCAGATAGTAGACACCTATATGGGCAGCATGAAATCCATAACAAATATTGGGTCAACATAGTAGGCAGTACTAGACAAGGTGACAAATCCCACTGCAGGACATGTGATGGGCCAAATGTGTGTCCATAGGATACACACATGCATGTCAGTGAGGCTCACATACCCAACAACAGTCTCAGCCAGCAGGACAGGTGTAGATGACCACAACGAAAGGCTGTACTAAGGCCTCCAATTGATGGCAATGGAGAGCAGCCCCCCTCCAGACCTACACAGACATACTACAATAGGTCAGGCAGTTAGATGTTTGTTCTGAAGGGTAAAAAGACTGAAACTGAAATGTAGGTCAATAAAACCTAAGATCTGTACTACACTGATATGCCTCTTGTCTGCATGATAGGTCAGAATACAGAATGAAATGGAAGCCAACAGAGTACCTGAAATACCAGTACAGTCTTAGCACATTTTTACAGATGTCAGGTGTGCCCCCCACAATCCTATGTAGAACTGTAGTAACATGTATATGTGGATATAATAACAGTGGAGCACAGATTACCTGAGCTGGCCAAATTTGCAGGATAGATTGTTGCACGTGTACAATATGCAGGGCTCTGTGTGTTAGGTTGTTGTGTGTTGTATATTGTGTGACAGTGGTCAGCATGTAGGCATGGAGGGTTGTGTCCTGGTGGCCTATGGCCACTACTGTTGATGCCAAGGCCAAGTTTTGATAACTGCAGTGCCAAATACAATGCATCCCAGCAAGATCCAATCCAGCAGTAATCCATACTAATTGTTTAGATGTAATATCTGTCACCATCTGAAAGATGGATATGGCATGAATATGGGCCCAAACATACACACAGTACACAGGTGGAAGTACCCTAGACAGAGCGTGTATAAAATGTTACCGTCAAATGGACACACCTTTGGAATTGTGCATACAGGTTAGCAGCACATTAGTTGACTGTGTAGTATGGAATACTGATGTAGTCTGGCCAAACACTGGCAGACCACAAAAGGTACAGTTATGAAGTACTGAGAAACCACTGATGTCCCCTCACAAGCCAGCATATGGTGAATGCCCCATGTATATCTCTGAGTCAGCTGCAAGAAGCTTCCATAGCACACATGCACTCAGCTCACCCCACCATCAGCCACAGGTTCATCACAGGTCATATCTCTGCTGTTGGGAATGAGTACAATACGACCCCCACCTCTGTATAGGAATATCCACAGAATGCAGCATGCTGAAGAGGTGCCCCATGCAGGTGTGTCCCTAGGTGTAAGCATCACCTGCCAGCATTCACAGCAATGGATTGATAAGGACAGAAACTATTGCCATTAACACCTTGCACACCTACCCTGTCACCCCAGGGAATCCAGTGGCTTGCAGCCTGGGACTGTAGGGGTGACAGAATGCACTGGCCTGCTACAGATGGCTTGCATCACTACCAAATGCCCTACAGTCCTCTGTCAATGGCCTGTGTCTCACCTGTATTGCCAATGTATGTTATCTCACGGAGTCCCAAATAATGACATAACACAGTCTACAGAACACAAAGGCAAGGCCATGTCAATAAATCCCAGTAGCATACCCTCCATGTCCTACTGCACGAACTGTGGACCAACCCCTAAATACTGCTGGGATGAAGTGATAACTATAGGGACACTTAATCAGATATTGCTTACATAATGTTAGGAAGAGGATAGAATAACAGGGAGATTAGAAGCATGGACGCCATGGAGTGTGTGAAGTCTGAAACTCTGATGTGTGCCCATACTATCCCTGCCTGCAAACCCAGGAATGGGTGGCTACAAACCTGCTCATAAACTACAATGTGAAGGGGAAATGACCAGATATACAAGCCCTGCCGCTGGGTAACCTGTGTGAATCTGTACAGCTGTAAGGTATGGCCATAGCAGGATATGGCCATTTTGTCTCGTCAATAGATGTACAAACATGAAATCCTCAGCCACCACAGTACCAAGGTGCTGGACCATATACACCTACCCATCAGCAAGTATCTGCAGGTCCCCCTCCAGATTGGCATGATGGTGCAAGAATGTGTAGGCTGCAGACCACAGTACTAGACACAGCTTCATTCATCTTGTATTCCCCAGGAAATTACTGCGAGCAAATACGTATATCTGTCAGTAGTTGATGATATAATACATCACAGTGTAAAACAGTTTACCTTCATAAGTGCATTATGCACTTGGGCGAATCGACTATGTGTGAAAGGAGGTTCCCAAACTGGCAATACCTCGAACAAAAAGTGTACAATTGTGCAATGAGCAAATGCACATTGGCATTCGCTCATTGCAGATTCGACATTTTGGGTGCAGAGTGCACTATAGCAGGGATCGGGAAATGAACCCTTTGCCCCACTGTAGTGTGATCACGGAGTTAGTATATTAAAGTAGGGGGTGTGGGGGTGCATGTGGGCTTGCTCCCCTGCATTACGATGTGTTTCTGACATTGTAGTTTGAAAATCAGCGAATCTGCTGTTCGATTTGCTGATTTTTGAACCACGGAGACTTTCACAGTTTAAAATTCTCGCTTTTTGTTCACACAAAAGTGCGATCGATATTGTCATTTCGGACAATATGAAGGTAAACCATGTAAAACAGTACGTATGTCTGAATATCTCTGCTAACACCAAAACCATGTAGCAGAGGCAGCACAGACACAATTAGTTACAGTATCCCACTATCCTTTCCCTATTGTGACTCCATATTGTAAGCCTATCTACAGATATCCTGCAGAAACAGGTTGCTACCTGTAGGTGTAGAACACAAATGCCTGCACTGGAGTACAATCTACTGGGAATGGATTCACACATTCAGTACAGAGGGTCTTACTGGGCATGCTCCCATACTTACAGAAATGAAACCAATGTCTGGCAACAACAGTGGACTATACATATCTGTCAGTCACAGATGTCTGTGCACACACACACCACACTGCACAACAGTCATGCTTTGCACACACATCGGATAGGAATACACACATATATCCAAGGACAACACACTATAATAGGTCAAACATACACAAACAGAGATGTGGGGAAGACAGAGACAGACAGTGACAAAGAGCTTCCCATCATGAGGCCTGTGCCACCCATCACAAATCCAATTGACCAGTATCACATGATGTGCCAATGTCTATCAATGTAGACATTTGCTTCTGGTAGCCCTCAGCACTATAGCATCTGTGGTGCTTGTGATAACTATGTAACATGACAGTACATGTCATTATTCATCTAGCAGTCATATACACAGTCCTGTTAAATGTAAAGCTGTGTGTGACTGAATGTTGTGTGTGTGTTTCCAGAGGAATGGTTTCTGGTCCATTCACACACACTGCACTCCCCATTGTCCAAGTTTAGCTAGCCTGCTGATGTCATTCACCTTGAAATACACCTCTGGATAAAGGCTAACCCTATAACCTCTGTGGAGCATGCAATAACTGTGTAATGCGTTAGTGTGATGTATGACATGACAACTGTGAAACTGTGTGTGTGTGTGTGTGTGTGTGTGTGTGTGTGTGTGTGTAGAGAGTAATGCTTCTGAGGCCATTCACAGTCACTACACCTTCCATTCCCCTACATTAGCAAGACTGCTGATGTCATCTTCCTTGATGTACCTTTGGGGAAGGGCTAGCCCTATAAGCTCCGTGGTGCATGCCATAAATGTGGAACAATGTAGTAGCAGTAACTACACAGGTGTGGGTTTGAATCTCATCTGTGACAAGTGTTTGCATGTGTACCTCAAAGATTTCATCCCTATTTACAGCCAGTACACATCTCAGAGCCTGACTTTAGCAGTCCTCCAGATATCATCCAACTTACAAGTATCTGTTGCAAACACTATACTATGTCAGGTCAGTGGTGCATGTGGTAAATGTGTAACCGCTATGGTCCATAAAGGTTGTTAGAGGTTTGAACCTCACCCCTGGCAAATGTAAATGTGTGATTAGGGTAAAATTATTTTTGGGATCTCTCACACACTACATCACCCAATGCCAGTACTTACAAGGGCTGGTGATGTTCCTCACCTTAGAAGTACCTTGGGACAACATCCATCCAATAAACTCCGTGGCACATGTGATAATCACGGTACATTGTAGTAGTAATACATAGCTAGGTAGGAGTTTGAATCTCAGTACTGGCAAGTGTATGTGTGTGCTTGTCTTCAGTATCCTGTGTGGAGGTTGCTGTGATTGTGTAATGACAGGATGCATTGTGGGGCAGGTTTTGCTAAATTATTATATTGAGGACCTACTATATGTCACAATGTCCACCTTACAAGGACAACAGATGTCAAACAGCAGAGAGGCTAGTGTACACAATCCATGACATTATGGATCGGTGAACAATATAGGCAACCCTTGTATTACTCAGAGAACACTATCCACCCATGTCTCATACACAAACACACTTAGCTAGGCAAAAACCACTATATTGGTAGTTCCCTGCATATTGCCCACAGATAGTAACCACGGTGTGATTGCAGTGGACTACATGCCTGTTGACCACAACACTGTCACTGACATCAGAATGTACTGTGATGTGTAACATCTCCTGACTATGTGTTATCCAGCAAGTAAAAGGACATGGTACCCTGTTCCATCCCTACAATAGGCAAATAAATGCTTATAGTGGTCCTTTGTTATCTTCCTCACTGGGCACCTGCAGCAACTGTAGAGTCTGCAAATGTAACCCACAAAGGGAATACCATGCCTTATACACATGTCGTGTATGGACAGATGCCACTAACTCCACTGAATACCTGTATCATGCTATCAATGTACGTGCAGGCACTACCTCAGTTCCATAGCCAGGTCTCACCACATGAGATGAGGAATGCCACATCAGATGATAACAGTCTGTCCACACAACATGCCCCAGGGACCCCAAGTACACTTCCACACATCACAGAACATGCATGTGGGACATGTGCAAAACCCAGACGCTGTCCATGTTATATAATATAGATCACATAGATGGCAAGCATTGCACAGCACTGGCCACCCACAACAGTAACCCAGATGAGTGAATGGCGGATACAATACCCACCTGTGTGGGCCAGTCCAGGGACTACACCCCTGAGCCACATTGGAGACCATTGTCATGTAGCCTGATGCCAAGGTATTCCCTTTGCCTAACCTTGTACAGCCTTCCGGCATAGTCAACTACTACACACCTGTGAAGCAATGAACACATGCATGGCAGTATTGGTAAGTGTGTGTTTGTGTGTGTGTGTGTGTGTGTGTGTGTGTGTGTGTGTGTGTGTGTGTGTGTGTGTGTGCGTGTGTAAATTAATGATTTTGAAGCCATTCACACTCACTACACCTCCCATTGCCCAACTGTAGCACGCCTTCTGATGTCAGTCACCTTGAAATAACCCTTTGGCCATATATCAGCCTGATAAGCTCTGTGGCGCATGTATTATGCAGTTATCACATGTGCCAAATGTTCTGTGGTGCATGTGATAACTGCATAACACTGCAGTGTAACAAACTAGTTAGGTAGGAGTTCTAATCCTGACCCTGCCAACTGTGATAATGTGTGTGATTCTGTGAGAGAGTGTGGTTGTGTCTTCCTTGACACTAGCTTTTATGGACAGTCACATGTACTACACTTTCGTTATCCCTCCTTTATCACTGTTACTGATGTCACTCACCTTCAGAGATACCTTTGGACAGCTCTCCAACACGTAAGTTCTGTGGCGCATGTAATAACTGCATAACAATGTAATAGCAATACAGTCAGGTAGGGGTTTGGAAGTCAGTACTGATAAGTGCATGTTTGTGTGTTATCAATGTCCTGTTGGGATGATTGTGTAATGGCAGGATCCATTGCAGTGTGGGTTTTGCCACATCATTATATTAAGGAGCTACATGTCCCATTGTCAACTTTACAAGGCCAACATTTTCCAAACATTGTAGAGATTCTAGTCAACACTCCTCAGCCATAAATGTGTACAGCCATGTGCAATTACCATGTGACAGTATGGATTGGTACACAATATAGGCAACCGTCATAATGCCCAGATACCACTCTCCACCCATGGATCATACACAAACATGCTTGGCTCTTGCTGTCCTACTCCATTCCTTTCTTACTTAGTCTCTGTCTGTCTCTCTCACTCCTTCTCTAGTGGATGTGGAAAAATATACCTGCTTTGCTTAGGCAGCAGCTTGAGTTTTGTAAGTGATGCTCATGATCAGTTGACGGCCTGCGCACAAATTGCAGTCCCCCACTAGCTGATTGCATGTGCAACAGCTGTGGTATCATTTCTATAGCCAATTGCATGGAAACACACTCCTATAACTAAGCACTTCATGTGGGAGTTGGCCCTTTCCTTCACTGCGAGCAGGACTTCATGTGGGTGTTTGACAAACAGCATCACACAGAGTAGTTGGATATACCTCTTACAATATACACTGTGGAGACAAGCCAACAAACAGGAGGGGGATGTTCCAGACATGAGGACAGAATGTAAGTATTGCCCTTCTACATTTGAAGTAATGTTTAACAGGGTTTGTGTAGATATGGCTGTTCTACATGATTTAATATCTGTCATGACAGTGTTATGTGGTTGGGGAAATCTTCACCTGTAGGGCTATCTGCATACTGGCCAGTGTTTGGAGTCTTACATGTGTTGTGTTACTCACACGTTTCCTATCTTTAGAAATGCAGTAGCATACTCTAAGGATTGCAGTCAGTACATGGTGACATCCATGTGAGTTACTGCTTTCATATCTCTCAGAAGACATATGTCACAACAAACCTGTTACACCAGTAAATGTGTGGGTTTATCACAGCAACATGTCAATACTGGCCCTGTGTTTGTGCCTCCAGCCACAACTCTGTTAACCTTTGTACATATGTCGTGCAGTAAGAGGTGCATATGTTCAGTACATCATTATTTACTGACATCATATCTGATGACAAGCCAGTGAGATATCAGACTGCTAGACATGTTATGTATAGTAGGCCTTATATTTGAGGACAAAACCTGGACATTCTGTTGTAGTGTGTACAGTAGTGAGGTCTGTGTACTTATGGTGATTGTCGACAAAGTGTGTATTGTGAATATGTACCTTGGCCTGTGTGCAGACTGTGGTAGATGTCACTGTTCTTGGTCCTCTCCTATGTGATGTTGCATGCTGCTCCAGTGTATGGTACCCTATCGGTGTACATGTTTGTAGGGCCAGACCCACACATGTCCCATACCACAGTCAGGCATTGGAATACACTGTGTATTGATCCAGTATATGTAGGGTTAGTGTATGAGTGGCACATATGAGGATGGTGTTGTTCACACAGTCCATATACTGTAATATTAAGTACGCTTACCATATATGACTGTGGCTGTGTTCAGATTGGTCGTGGGCATGCACTTTCACACAGGTGTCTATTATTCCATGCTGTTACATGCCTGTAGAGCCACTATATTTGCAGGTACATGTGTATTCCCCCATAAGAAATGTAGACCAGTGTTGTGGCAATCTGCCTGTAGTTTGCACAGTGCTTTGTGACATGCCTAGCAGCTCAGTGTATTTATTCAGTCTGATGTTATATCCGGATATTTGTCAGATGTACTGTTGCTGGGCCACCATAACTGTTGTGTACTTCTGACAAAGCAGTGGGATGCTGTATAGATGTATGTCACTAACTAGTTGGTAGTATGTGGGCTTGTGACCTCTGCTCCTCTGGTTATTATGCGTCAGGACAGACAGGAGTGTGTGAATGCATAAACTGTGTGAGCTTATCTATTCCAGTATTTCCGTGATATCCCCATTTACATGGCTGTAAACATCCACTATGTCAAGCATGGTCCACACGTCTTGCACTACGGTGTTCCGTGTATACCTCTGGACTGACCAGAGTGTGTCAAACTGTCCACATTTATTGGTCATATCTCTGCTGTATTCCACAGGATCATTACTGTGATTTGTGTGGTACTGTACTATGATGATCTTATGATGTCTATCAGTAACTGATGGCGTACATGTCAATATCAGATGTGACTTCCCACACAATATTTCTGTTAAGACACCCCCTGTTACAGTAGCAAATGTCTACATTTATACCTGCAATACTTACATGAAATCCCCTTGCATTAAGAGTGCTGAGGTATGACTCCACTACATGTTATGGGCATATGTTATACATATATGTATATAAATGCATATATATATATATATATATATATATATATATATATATATATATATATACATATATAAATATATATATATATATATATATATATATATATATATATATATATACACACACACACACACACACACACACACACACATATATACATATATATATATATATATATATATATATATATATATATATATATATATATATATATACATATACACATATATATATATATATATATATATATATATATATATATATGTGTGTGTATATATATATATATATATATATATATATATATATATATATATATGTGTGTGTGTGTGTGTGTGTATATATATATATATATATATATATATATATATATATATATATATATATATATATGGGATCCATACAGATCATCGAATGCACTTTCCACCGAATGATTACCGCTGGGGCATATTTATGCAAAAGTGCTTTTCACCGAAAAACCACTTTCGCATAAGTATGCCTGTTCCGGAGATCGTACTACGGTGGGTAGGGGAAATTTTCCTTTTCCCCACTGTAGTGTGATCTCAGAGTGAGAATATTAAAGTGGAGGGGGTGTGGGGGGTGCAAGGAGGCTTGCCCCCCTGCATAAAAGTAGATTTTTTTTCTTTTGAAAAATATATATATATAGATATATATATATATATATATATATATATATATATATATATATATATATATATATATATATATATATATACAGATAGCTCTATATATGACCATATATATAACTCAGTATACAGATGTATCTAAATACGTATATACAAATATATGTGTATGTACATGTATACATATATCTACATATGTATATATATATATATATATATATATATATATATATATATATATCCATATCCTTGTTATATGCAAACATGACTGTTGCATATACCTTCCCAGATGTTTTACACCATGTGTATTTGATATGTGTGTATTTAGATACAACATACTTAATTCAACACTAATATCACTAACAAGTACTACACAACTGTAGAAGTCAAAGCAGTTGTAAAATACTATTCAGTATGTCTACTGACAGATATATTGGAAAAAACAACAACCATCTTCACAGCTATGATAGCTTAGTGGGTAACTGCTTTGACTACTATAGTGTACAGGGTCCTGGGTTCAAAACCTGCAAGGGCTGTTTATTTTGTTGCTGGACAGAACAAGTGATGTTGGATACAGTGTAGTTAAGGCAGTTTTGAGCAGCTTTAAGTGGGTTTGTACAGGTTTGCATGATGGTAAATGGTGCTAACGTGTGGTTAAACATATAGGCGCTTAGACCATTTCAGCTTTGCTTACCAGTGCAGAAATCTGCTTAACATTTATATTGCAGCAATGCTGAAACCTGCTGTGCATGACTCAGCCCTGGTAACCAGTGATCACATTCCAGTCTTATAAAATAGCAGGATAGTGACATATTTAATAAGTGTATTTAGTTCCATGTACATAAGATGCATCTATGTGCTGTCATTAGAGTAGCAATGGGTGTGAGTCTACTGTCTGGGACACCTAAGTATATATGGCTTGTACAACACTCTTTTCCATTTTAATGTGTTACAGACATGGGTAGTATCCCGGGCTATATGCAGTCACACTGGCATGTTGTGTATCATTACATTACTGCTGTTGACAGTGCTTTCCCACGTACGAGTAGATTGCAGATTGTAGTACTGAAACCAAACACCCCTGCATGCAAAGATGGACTCTGAGTCCTCACTGTCGTGTTCTTGGTGCGTGAGCTGTGTGCCATCAAGTATCTCCTACTGGATATTGATCTGACATGTGGATATTAACTGTAGACTACTGTGTGTATCAAACATGTCATTGAGGGCTGCTGTCATGTAGTAATGGCATACCTATCAGTGTCAGACATCTATCTGCAACACATTCATCCCAATGCATAACCAGTTGGCTAGCTGATGTCCTTCTGTCCTCTGTACAGATGTGCAGATGTCAGGTATCCATCTTGGCTGTTTACAGACAATCTATGCTTGAGTGACACTGACATGTCTGCTTATTTGTGTTATGAATGCCACAGCTAGGAATCCCCACTTTGTACACACCACATGCCATGGATACCTCAACTACACTGCCACAGTCAACAGAACATGCTTGGGTACAGGTCTCCAAGACAGACACTGACCATATTATGTAATTCATGTTGCATACATGTCAGTTGGAGCACCTCACTGGCCCTCTGCAAGAGGCAACCAGATGACTGGATGTTACATTTAACTCTCACCCTGAGGATCACTCCCATGGCATCAGTTGATAGATGGCCTGCTGGCAAATGGCAAGTGGCATGTTACCACTGTACCCACATCCCCTACTCTTCCCATCTCTCCATGGACAATATTCTGATACACACCTATGAACACCTGCACCTATGGACCCCAGTACTGACAAATGTGTCAGCATGCATTACTGAGAACAACAGTGTCTGAGTGTTTGTAAACCTGTAGTTGATAATACCCTTAGGCCCTTTACACCCACTGCACCCCCCATTGCCATAGTTAGATATGGCTACTGCTGTAATGGACATTACATGTACCGTGTTACACTCTTCACCCTATGGGCTACCTGGAGCTTGTAGTACCAGCACAACACTGTTGTACAAATGGGTAGATAGGTATGCATTACCCTCTGAGTCCTGGCGAGTGTGTGTATGTGTGCAAGTGTATATATTTGTAGGGTACAGCATTATGAGGCCACGTTCTCCTAATACAATACACCTTGCCACACATTATAAGGGATAGTGATGTTGCTGACCATAGTAGAGCCATAAAAAAGCATCACCCTATTATCCCTGTGGCATGTGCAATAGATGCATATCCCTGTAGTAGCACTCTTGAGATAGACAAGGGGTTGTATTGCAGTCCTGGTCAATGTGTGATGGTGGGTCTGTCAGAGCATTATCATGGTTTTCAGTGAGTACAATATCCAATTTGGGGTGTGGGTGCTGGGTATACTGTCTTTACACCATGGTACAGTACATGTTCCAAGGTCCACTGTATGGAACCACTGTCACTATCAACCATACAGGTAACTGATTGCACTATCCAGCCCAATGATGAATGTGCTGTGTGCTACTTATCTGTAACAGAATGGACACACTGATAAGGTAGTTGGCACTGATAAACTCAGGTCTTTTAGATGTGTGTATGTTATATGTTTGTCAATGTGTATATGACAGTATGTCACACTATGTATTGTTCATAAACAGCCAGTACATCATCCATTACCATACTGCACAAGGCCTGGTGATGTTCTTCACTTAACATGTAACCTGGAATGCACCTCATCCTAAAAGCTGTGTGGTGTGTGCAGTTAAGGCCACACACATTAGTAGCACTAAGTACTTAGGTAGGGGTTCTAGTCCCAGTGTTGCCAAGTAAGAGTGTGTGTGTATGTGAAGGGATCTACTTCATTTTGCAGAATATACATGTCCCAGGAGGTCATCTGTCCAAGAACTAACTGGCAAATGTTAACATTTCACATGTATCATCTTGTGGAAATTCATTCCATCAAAACTAGTAGTAGATGTGTAAATGCCCTCTACCCCACTGTATATCGATACAGCGATACTGGACTTGGTATATATATATAGCTGGGTGTGGATCTTGTGGACACAGCCACCATTATTGCGGCTATTGTTGAGTGTATCCCCCTACTTAGTTGGCTGTAATACTATACATTTCATGTTAACACATTAAGTGGTTGTAATTCACACTATCTGCAGTTCTACACCACCCCACACCCTCCAAAGAGTAGGACTGTGCCACCCACACCAGCACAGCTATGTTTACCAAGTTGAGGATTGCACTACATTGGGGAAGGGGACATATACCCTGCCAGTACCATCGTCAATGACATTAAACTAGCAGACTGATTATTTCCCAATGTGATGTTATGCCTATTCTGTCTTGGTGGAATTACACAGGCTAAAATGGGTTCCTAGCAAAAGTACATACATCCATGTGTACAGTATTCTCTGTGTATTACATAAACACCAAAGCCTCTGTGTATATTATACACAAACATGTGGTGTGTACCACCCAGTACACTTACTATTGTCCACTGTAGAATGACTGCTGATATCAGCCACCATGCACTCACCTGTATACACCCCTCAGACCTATCAGGAATGTGGCACATGCAATAACTGTTATACAGACCTGTGACTTGTGTTCAGTTGTACCCAGGATATGGCACAGTCAAGGTGTCACCACAATGCTATACCCTTGTAGGACACAAAAGCAGACCAACATCCTGCTGACACATAGACACCTACAACACAAATGGGATACATTATGGAGACCACAATCACTCAGTGTTAATAATGGCTATAATGCATCATGGCTGGACGGCTACACATCCTGACCTGTAAGCATTAAACTTTAATGCTGAAAACATGTTACACAGCATTACATTGGTACAGTTGCCTCTGCATCAAAACCAGATTAGCCTGTCCCTGCATTGATGTTATGGATGACAGGGATGTGGCACAGGTATCATCATATGCACAGGGTATGTTGTGGGTTTGCCAGAGACCTAGACTGAGCCATTTGTTTGACATGATGTGTGTGTTAGGGGGGTTTATTATTAATTGGGCTGTGCAGATGTGGTATGTGTAGGTATGGGGTTTCACTAGCTGTGTTGGTGATGTGCATGTGTATATGTATGCACACAGTTCTGCCATGTGGCTGCCCTATACAGGGGTTTGTTGGACAGCTACTGACCATACCTGGCAGGGTGTGTAGTTCATCATCTCTGGCCATGGACATGAGAATTGTGCCTGAGAGGAGTTCCATGGGCACCACCATGTACAAGCCACAATATGGTACTCTCCCCTGATGATGACATATGTCCGCTGGATCGGGGTCCCTCTTGGGACTGGCCAGGGCCATGTGCACATGGCCTGCTATGTTATGGTGTGGACAGCTCCCCCCCCATGCACTGCTGGGACTGGTACTGCCACTACGGGACTGGCTCTGACTTCTTGCATATCCATGTCTACCTCCACCTGTTGGTGTTGCTGGCCTATGTCCACATGGCCATCGCACTACTCCCACCACATGCTCAAGCACAGACATTCCATGGTCGAGGATTCCCACCATCTCACCCAACCATCTATCCAGGACCTCTTCAAAATAATGGTGGGCACCTGCAAGATCATGGATGTTGTCAATAACAGCAGAATGAGTAGCCCTCTGCAGCCTCATACTGTGTCTGGTATACCATTCCATACATGCCTACACCTCCATGATGGCTTGAAACATGTGTCTGGTGACACTTGATGTGGCATGTTTGCCAGGGGCATGATGACCAGCAGCCCTCCTATGAGCACCCCTGTACATCTGCCTGTGTGGTACCTCACCAGGCATCCGGCTATGGCTGTTGTGTCCAGACACACATGCCATAGACACCACACTGTCCTGTCCCATGCCATCACCCACCAACTGTCCCTCATCTATGGCCACTGGTGATGGGGTATGTATAGACAGTGTAACTGTGTGCAGGAATGGGGTGGATAACAGTGGGATGTCAAACAATGGCACAGCTTCAGCCCCTGACAACCCTGCCTGTGACTCAACACACCTATCATCATTGTCAGAGTCTGTATGGACACTAACATCAGTTTGCCTGTGGGAGGGACCCTGACCCACCTTGCCACCTGTGAGGGGAAAACAAGAAACGCACTTTAAGACCTGTGCGCCATTGCTTAACTGTATATATGCACACACACACACACACACACACACACACACACACACACACACACACACACACACACACACACACACACACTTACAGGTGAAGTTGCACAAAGATATTACACACAGATCTCTCATTACCCATCTGTTAACATGCATGACATGTGGCACTCAACAGCATGCACAGGAGCTATAGTCAATCCCTGTTACCAACATTATACATCTCTATGATGCATGGGTTGTGTTAGTAGGTGATGCCCCTTCACCTGGAACACACTGCACCCATGTACACAGTATTGCTGTGCACCTGTTCAGCACTCTGGCATGTACTGTGCACCATACCTCATAGGTGTACACACCATTGCTGAATGTGTAAGTGTATGTCAGTTATGTTTGCTCTGCTGCTCACAGCCCCTATGAGTTTGTCTGACACATGCCTGGGATGATATGTATACAGATGTCAATGGTGAATGCCTGATGTCTGATTTGCAGATCTCATCATCAGCAGTGCATGTATGAGCAATAAAATACAATTACACTGACAACCTTCAAAACGTACTGTGGCTATGAGGAGTGTACACACCCTTATTGACATGGCACCCTCTTCCCTGATTGCCATGGGGCCACAATACTGCATATGTTAACATTACACAAACTTGATATGTGACATATGACCTGTGCAATCAATTTCAGTATCAAACAAATGTGTTAGTTGTGCAGATGCTGATTGAGATGCAAAATCTGTGGGTGCATAAGTATCCAAACCCTTAACATGATGGTTTGTTGCACCAACTGTTAAGTGTATTACAGCAGTCACTATTCCTGGAATGGGTATACTAGCATGACCCATCTGCACTTACCAGTATTTAGTCACTCTGCCCTACAAATGTCCCCCAACTCTGCAAGATTGCAAGGTCAACTCATGTGCATAGCCCTTGGAGGTCACACAGTGCCTTCACTATTGCTGTGGAGTCAGGGTTATGTCTGCCACAATTCATGACCTTGACTGTGTTCAGATACAGCCATTCTTAGTGAGCTTTGGATGTCTGCTTCAGTTCACTGTTGTGTTTCAGGATGACACCCTCCCCATCCACAGCCGTTTTGCAGATGATTGACAACTATGGGCTACACATGATTGTCATTTTGCAGTGTCCCAAATTTAGAACACCATGTGCACCAGCCTAGTCCTTGCTAATGAATGGCAAATATACAGGTGCACATTGGCACCAGCAAGGTACAGATAGGGATGGTGGGCCTGAGGTGGAGTAAGGTGTTGCTTGTGCAGCACATGTGTCTTAATTGATACTGTCTGCAGGTTACAAACTTGGTCTTGGTACATCATTGCACATTACAACACATGCCTTTGGGGGACATTTGATGTTATGCATATGCTACCTGTAGAGAGCCCTGGCTGATGTTCCCTGTGGAACAACTGCCCCATCTGATTACCCTAACGGATGGACCACACTTATGCAAAGTCCAGGCAATTGTCGACACACGTACTGCACAGCCAGTACTTGCTAGACATTCCTGCAACTCCCTCAGTGTTGCGGCATATTACTAGGCAGCCTCTATGATCAGTTTGCAACATGTGTCGTCATCTGTCTTGGATGGCCATCTGTTTATTTTCTGCATTAATGTTGTCCCATACATCCTCATCACATACATGACTGTCTGCATTGTTTGCCATGGTATATGCAATGGTGAAGTAAGGCTACATGTCCCACTCCTGCATGCTACCTGTTGGGTAGGGGATCCATTCCATGGCTTGTAAGATGTGTGCAAGCCACAGCTGCCTCTGTTGCAGGTGAGTGGGCAAATGTAATGGACATACGTCTTGGACAGCAGACCATTTCTTGGTGTGACATTGAGGACCTATACTTGCTGGAAGTTGCATAATCATGAAGAGTGAATGCTGTCAGTACCTCAAAAGCTGCTTCCACAATATGTTATTTGGAGTGTCAGCACACATATGCTTCCAGTGTTTGTTAAGGTATGTATTTCCCATATCTGCTGTCCTAACATAGGATTCCATATTACACATTCATTGCTCATGTTAGGACCACATTACAGGTTGTAAGGGTTGTGGAATTTGGTATTGTGATATGCCGTTGTGTAGATCTGTAACAGTTGCCATTGTAATAGCGGTATATGCACTGCTGTAGCACTGTATAAGGGTGATGTTTCAGACATGCTCCTACTGTAGGCCATTTGTCCCACCATTATGTTTATCTCTGTGCACACATCTTGCAATGACAGGTTGGTAGTTATATTGCAGG
>NC_056746.1:996397277-996434777 GCF_019279795.1 Protopterus annectens | reverse complement strand
ACTGCTAATAGTAGGGGGTATTCTGTACTCACCATACTGCCGACACACCCGGGCCAGTCCCTAGGTATGAGCCTCAACATTCTGGGACCTCTCTGCAGCAGCTGTATGGTGAGACATCACACATTAATCATACCTGCACAATCACAAGTTGATCTTTTTCCATACTTAGAGATACATAACACTACATACTTACAGACAGGTGGGACATCCTGTGCTTGGGCTTCTTGGATCCACTAGTCCATGAGTGCACCCCTTCTACGCTTCAGGTCATTATGGTGATTACGTACCTGCTCACCAGTCCAGGGTATACCAATGGCACTGGTGAGATCACTTACAAGCTCGTCCCAGGCCTCCACTTTGTACTCCAAGACTTGGTAGTGGCCCTGCAGCTGCTTGCCATCATGGTTTTTAACTAGGATCCCAACCATGACCCTGGACTCCTGGATGCCCCAACGTTGCACTCGGAAGCGCACACCTTCACCAATGCCAGACATTTTGGTCCTGCTGTGTGCAATCCCAAATGGTTATGGCTGTATTCCCACCTGTGCGGTTTAAATAGGGCAATTTTCCCACATTTTTTCTTGATGGGCCAGTTTTAATATGCTGCACTATGCTTAGCTCCATGCAAATCCACATAGTAATGCTTACACCAGCTAAGCAGAGCTAAAAGCAGGTAAGCAATGCTTACACTAGCAAAGGATTGCTTAAATCTATTTTTTCATTAAATTTATAAATTATTTTTTACATTTATATTTTATATATTCCCACCCCTACTGTGCTATACATGAGCCATATGATTGACATCTATCATTCAAACTCCGTAAAAGTTTATTAAATAATTTGTCAGAAGGGGATTCAAACCGAGCATGTTCTACATGCTATACCATGCCAGTATCACTACGCTACAGCAGCTTGACAATGTTTTCTATCACAGTAGCACTTGTCTACCATTTTCAGGATTTCAGCCAGGCTAAGCATAGCGACACGCCGTGCAAACAAGCTGCGCACTGCTTAAACTTCAGATTTATTCGATGAAAAAAATATATTATTACATTTTTTTTAATTTCTATTCCTTTCCTCTTTCCCTACTGCTTCCGTGCATGTAGGGCAAGAGTGCATACATGCGGTGGTGTGCACTTGAAGGCTGCTGCCTTCTAGGTGTTTACATTTATATTTTTCTTTTCAGTGTCCACGGATACTGAAATATTGCTATTTACATTTCAGTGTCTGCGGACACTCGTTTACTATATAATATTAGAGCCAGGCTCTAATCTTATATAGATTGACACTCATCTGTGTCAGAAAGTGCCGTATTGCACTTTCAGAGTGAAGGGGGCATCTTTCAGCTGCAGGCACTGCTGACACATGCCCCCTGTGCTCGCTCCTGGTTTGTGTCCATTTAGATTAAACTTGAAATTATGGTTTGGAAATGTATTAATGGGCTTTGCCATGGCATTTTTGGTGTTGCCTTTAGTTCAAGTTTATCATTCTGGAAAGGGTAGTAATGGATGAGAGAGGGGGACCCAGTGACTGGTTCCTTGAATTTAGAGAACTTATGTGTCAACTCAGAGTTAATGCCACTACTAGCCCAGGTTTGAATGATATGGTGCCCCTCACCAGTTATTTAAAACTTAAAGCAGACTTTTTATTTTAGTGAGGTGTACACTATGACCTTGTTTTTCATATCTATGCAAGTTTTTATAGCACTGATATTGATTATTGTTTGTTCCAAGACTTTTTGGGTTTTATTGGACATATTTTATTGTATATATTGCTTGTTGCACAGATTTATACATATGATGTTCATATTTTCTCTAAAAACAGTTGATAGTTTTGTATTATACCTATAAGCTGGCATTTTTTGTAATTTAGTGTTAGGGGACACATTTACCACATATATACATTTTTTATAGTGGTACTAAGTAATGGCTTATATTTTAATTTACTGGTAAAGAAACAATTCAGAAAACAAGGGAGTCTATGTCTTTAAACATTTGTATGTTTAATTATTCAATTATTCAATTGTATTTAATCAGTGGCTTAATTATTGTATGTATAAAAGGATGGTCTTGCTGACTGTCTGGTATTCTGAAGAAGTCAATCCTAATATTTGACGAAAGCGCTTAATAAATTTTATTTATTCCTGTATCCTGCTCCATTTTCGTGCCTTTTGTTACTTGGTGTTTTTCTACAAATTTCAGGAAGATGCCCATCAGAAATGGGCATCTTCCTGCCACATTTGTCACACTGTTTAAAGGCACAAGTACCTTTTTTGTCAGCCATTTTAACAAGCACAAATCATCAGACAGATAGTCTTTCATGCAATCACAGACACACACAGCAATAGAGGAAGTTTTTTTTTTTTTTTAAATACCAACAATGGTAATACAGGTTTACCCAGAAGGGTAAAAGAAAGAGGTAGGGACGAATATCAATGGTATTAGAGATTACCTAGAGGTAAGAGGAAAGGGAGGGGCCTATACCAGCTATAGTATGAAGAAATACCAGAAAAAGGGTAACAAGGAGAAAAAACACACACCAAAATAGACTAAATATAAAGGCACGACTATGACTAACAAGAACTTTTAGATAGAGAAGTAGCAAATGTTTTGAAAAATAGTGAAAAAATGAACACTTAACTTGAGACAGGCCTGACGTGTCCTGAAACTCCACATGGCAAATGAGATCTGAAGGGAAGGGAAGAGAGGCACTATAGGTAACCTTAGCTCGAGCATTTTTTGACTGGCACGAGCTTGTTATATCGTCCAAGTCGGTTCCGAGGTTGGAACCGAAACCCAACTGTCATGAATGAATGAAGACTGACAACATCGTATCATATTAACTGTTACCAGATTACTATGTTCAGAGAATATGTAGTCATTCATAAAACATAACTGGTTGCCCCCACACACACACACACACACACACACTGCATGAACCTGAAACTACAGTAGTACCAAGGCTCCATAGATGACACATCCTCTAATTTTAAATACATTTTTATGACCAGTGCACATGGAATATAACATGGAACATATCTATATTATAAACTATAGGAGTTGGGGAGAATGTAAGTAACAGGTGCTGAAATTTCTAAATAAGTTGGATGTTGACAAGGCATGAGCTACATCTGAGAATAAAATTATAGAATGGGACAGCACAAGCACTGTTCTACAGCAGCCCCTATAGGACTGTAATACTACAGGAAGTACTGTGGTTCATAAATTATCATCTCCTATAAACTTCAGCTACAGAGTGGACTCAAAGCATATGTGCATGCAGAATGAGACAGTAAAATGATGGTGTGGTGAATTTAATTAAAGTCACTGTAGATTTCTGGAAACAGTTATATTTTAGTGTCTTAAAATACATAGTACAGTTTCAGTTCAAAAATATAATATTTAAGCTGCATCTTGCATGTCATTTGAGAAATTTCCTTATATCATGGAGAAACCCATACTAACAATTTTTGGATTGTGGCACAGCTATAAAACAACCACCCGCATTACATTTTAAGCCACAGATCATTGTCTGCATGATGTAGAGGGAAAGAAACCTGCCTATGAGCCTGGTGACTATGGCTTGATTATTTGCCTCAGCACCAGAGATGATGATAAAGGGATGGAGAAGAAGGAAAAGGCAGTGCTTGCTCACTCCTCTCTTAAGGGAGGGATGGGAATTATGTGCCAGGGATGAATATTAGGTGCCATGTGACTGGAGTATACTGGAGAATACAACAGAGTGCATGCCAAGCCAAGAAAGTGATGGGGAATAAAGGAAGTAATGTGCAATGCGAAGGTACAGCATGGCCTCATACAGTCACAATGCATGCTACTTGAGGGTGGGGCCCATGATAGTCATGTTACCACAGAGGTGAGGACAGTCACCTCTCTGGTCTGACACCTGAGGAACAAGGATGGAGCTGGCAGAGGGGTGTGGGGCTTAATCTGACAGTTTGCAGCATGGCATTCTCTCCTTAGTCAACCACACCTTTGCCCCTGGTAACCAAAATGGAACAAAAATGGGGTAACAGGGAAAGTGAACTGATAAACAGTGAAAGTAGGTGGAAAAAGACAAAAAAAATTGCACAACACATATCACTGGCATTCAAGTTTACCATATTTTTAAAAAAGTCAAAGTTTATTTCTCACATTTTTCAGATATTTAACTTCTCAAGATTTTGACACCAATCTTATTCTAGTACATGAGAATATTAGGAAAATACCCCTCATGGTGTAAGCAACCAAACAAAAGAACTTAAAAAGTGTCATGTTACAGTAGATTGCCAACAGTGTATAATGGAAGATTGCTGCATGATCACCGGAAGTAGGCTTGGAACAGCACAGCATAGCAGGATCAGTTAGTGACCATCTACCATTTTTACTCCTATCAGCTGGTAGACACCTTCTTTTCCTCATTCATCTGAAGTAGTTGCTGGTCATGCCAACAGTGGTGACATCTACTCCTCCACATCTCCTAATAGGGCACCCACACCTGTGGCTGTGATATTGCATGCGGTGCAGTATATTTTAGATTCCATTAGGAGCTCTAAGCATGATCTCATTTGGAGCAACCATCCCAGTAGATTTGCTCAGTTAACAGACACAATAAATAATAGATTTACAAGAACATGCTCTTAATACTATTTATCTAAATGTAATTATGACTACAGGCATTATGGCACTGGAGTTCCAGAAAGACAAATTAATCTGTGCTGCATTTAAATCATAGGAACCATCAGCAGCATTGTCTCACTGTTAAAAATGATATGGCATGGCATATTGAGACACACAACAACATTGTTCACTGTGTAGCCCATGTAACTTTGAACAGACTGTGTTAACCAATTTTCTAACATGCTGAATGTCAAATTTCTGTCTGAACTTTCCTTAATGTGACTTAAGTTAGTTTTCCTTCCGGTAATGACCCATTTGAAATAGTCATAATTCACATGACTTTTTTTCCCTGAAGGACAATTTGTTCAATTTTAAATAAACTACAAAGCCAGTAGGTATAATACACAAGGGCAAATATCAAGGGCTTTTGACCATTTACACACCTAAAAGACGCCATAACCAAGATGTGGTGAAACTACCCTTTTTTAGTTACAAAAAAAAGAGTGAGATTGCTTAATGGCTTAAGAGATACAAAGAGATACATTCTATCATGGCATACTAATATCAAGTTAACTTTCAGAAAGTAATTTGTGATTTTTTTTATTATTACGTAAACAATTTACTTATTTTTGTCTTTTTAATTTAAATATATGGATATGCCCTGTTTAGCTCTTTTTTCAAATGTGACCTTAGAATACAGAATAAGAAGGTGACTTCATATTATTTCATAAGGTTATAAAGTACAGTCATATAATAATGGATACACTATAGGATATGTAGCTTTGTAATAACAGAATCCACGAGATGATTACATACACAAGTAATGCATCCTGTAATTTTCATACTTCATGTTCACCATACATTTATTATTATTAGGACGAGTACACTACATTGAAGGAGAGGGCATCAGTATATTGTGCATATTAAGTGCAAATCAATGCAGCATGCACTGGAGTGCAGAATATTTTTTTCACATATTCCTTAAAAGGTACATCACTAGCTCTGGATAGATGATATCAAGAAATTCCTTTTTCTCTCTTACTAAAAATTCAAGTCATATGTGAAAAGTTAAAAAATAAATATACAAAGAAAGCAGATCCCATGGAAGTCAGTAGCAGAAGCAATTTTCTCACCATTGTTTCTAAATTCTGTTTCTCCAGTCTTCCATCCATTCCGGCCTAGGTTGGGTTGCCCTTTGACACAAAAAAGTTTTGACATAAATTAGGTGAACAGATGGTATGCTGTATTGCTTATGAAGATAATAGAACTTTGTCTTCGGTGTAGTTTGACCTTACAGGTTATGTTTTTTTTACAAGTGGTGAAATCAAAAGTGAGTCTCTACAGACAAACTCCATAAAGAAAGGTTGCTGGTATTTCATGAGCATTGTATATGTCATTTATATGTTGTTTTCCTATTGAAGACATTTGGACAGTTTTCTAGTAAAGAGTTTGTCAACTTGTTCAGATTTGACAATTTGCACACTAAACACAGTTATTCTCCTGCAATACTAATAGTTATACACAGGTATGTATTTATATATTTAACAGACATAAGTAAAGAAGATAGTTTATTATGTCTAACAATGAAAAAAAAAACATTACCAGGTAATTAATTTATTGCAATCCATATAGCCATTGTGTTTTTTTAATGTTATTATTACATGAAATATTAGAAGAATTTGGAACATGACTCCAAATATAACCTGAAGTGTCAAATACATACTCAATACCTAGTTTTTCCTAATATGACTGCATGTGTATCATTCAATAGTTACTCCTCTGCTCTGAATAAATACAAGTACTGACTCTGAATACCACACAGCCATGTCTGCCTGAAATAATTTATGCACAGTGGTGTTATTATTAGTATTTATGTCTGTATGTATGAAGTACAAGCATGCTGTTTAGTTGCATAATGCAAGCTTAATGTACAAGCTAAGAAACTGAAGACTCAGACAGAGCAGCACAGGACATCAGAGGTCACAGACAGGGACCACCCGCATCATGTGTGCTTGTCAGTTTATAATGAATTGCACTGCATGATGAAAGACTGCTGCATAAGCCCAGGCTGAAGGCTGAGAACAGCAAAGGATACCAGGGGTCGCTGTCAGTAATCATCTATGCCTTGACATGCCTGCCAACTAGTGATAAACAGCTTAAAAGCTTTTAGCCTGACGTTCTCAATGGCATACTGACTAGTGTGCGTGTGCATGTGTGTGTGTGTATATGTGTGTGTGTGTATGTGTGTGTGTGTGTGTGTGTGTGTGTGTGTGTGTACTGATGTTTTATTCATACCTTTTGGAACACATCAGCCTTACTTGCATGTACTGGTGATGAATATTGCTGTTCTAACTATCTTCAGGAGTATCAAACACACCTCTGTCTTACTCTTGTTCCTCCTGTCTGCTTACATGACAGTTAGTTGCACTTCATGATTGCTATGCATATACTACATTAGGCCATATTGTGCTGTACACTGTGTCAGGTGCCATATATAACTGTTTCAGTACCTGACATCTGTGAATGTCATACTTTGACAAAAAAGGTGACCAAAGCATTGTAGTAAGTGGTGCTGGTGCGCAATATGCAGTGCACAAAGACTTGATTTATTCATTCATTCATTAAATTACACATATTTACTGGGATTATACAGCTGAGCAAACATCCACTTTCAGTGGAGGGAAGATTATCTCCAACAAGTTACAATGAAAATGTACAATGCACTATTAAACATTTGTGAATCAGGTGTAACTGTAGTCAGTAAGAATAATGTAAACAGCTATAATGTAAACTAGAAAGTGTAACATAGAGTACTGGATCAAGACAGAGAGAAAGTGCAAAGAATAAAGAACAAGTGCAAAACAGACTATTAAATATTTAAAATATGGATACAAGGATGATCATCCTCTGTACCATCTATTTGAAGCATTTGTTGTCAGACCACTAACTTTTGCATTCCACATTCAGGAACTCTGAATGTCTGCCTGTTTGGAGCAAAATGTTCAAGATGAATTGCTGACTGTGACCACAGAACTGTGTTCTCCAACAGAGTTTCCTCACAGCTTAACTAATAGCACCACAAGTCTTCTACAGGCATACCCAAAATGGTGGTGTTATATTCACACTACACCTGTAGGCACTTTGTTTTACTTCACTGCAGGTATCTGACAATGAAACAGCAATCTTAACAGAGTTTAGCCAGACAGTAGTTTTGTTATCAGTAATTTAATGCTCTCCCAAATTATGGCACATCTGTTTATTTATGCGTGATGTAGGTTATTCTACATTTTCATCATATTTAATAAGCCACAGAGTTATAGTTGGTGTTGAAATTAATGATTCAAAGTGGATGATATGAATTAAAGGAAGGATTACTGCTAAAAGTATTGGTACTAATATGCAGAGCACTGGTTAAAGATAACTGGAAATATCTTCTGGGGTTTCCTTCTCCTGAACTAACACATTTAGCTTTCCTACTGATTAACCAGTAATCCACCTGCCACAAAGTACATTTATGAGTTTTATAGATGCATATTTTCCAGTAATTCTGAGTGAATTCACATACATTTCATATTTACTTAGTACACAAAGCTGCTACAAATAGCAAACAGGTTGTCAGTAACACACAACACCACACTGTAATGATCACACACACAATACAGACCAAACCTATAGACCTATATATGCTTAGACTCTTCAAAGTAAAACAGTAAAAGGGGGTGTGGCTTGGATGGCAGGCTGAAAGCAACACAAACTTTCTGCTCTGCAGTAATACAATTCTTCTGACAGGAATTATTTACAAAATCCATCAATGGTTACTTCAAAGTAGTTAATCTACAATCTAGAAATCTCAAGCTCTCTACTGGTTTATTTTTCAACCTATAATTCTTATAGTTTCCTGTCACACTTAAAAGAAGAAGATAGAGAGAATTACAACTGAAGAAGGATGAGCCTTCTGAAGTCTACTCAGCAGGAAAACTCAATGAAAAAAGAACTACATTCAATTCTCACAAACATTCAAGATCAAATGTCAAAAATGGACAAATTAAATCTTAAAGTTGACAAAATTAAAGAAGATTCAACTAAATAGACTGAATTATTAAGTGATATTTTAAAACAGCAGAACATCCAAATAACAGCATTAGAGGAGTCAGTCTCTGACACTGACTGTAGATTAATAGAGGGAGAAAAAAACATTGAACTCCTTCTACAGTAAAATAATAGACTTATTAACAAAGTTGATGACTTGAAAAAATGGTCCAGAAGGAATAATATCAAAATTTACGGTATACCAGAAAGAATAGAATGTGAATTTTTTAACTACATGGCAGCCAAAAACTTTAAATCTACCAGAAGCTCTTACTTTCTGTATCAAAAGAGCCCAAAGATCTCTATCTACAGTTTCTTCCAACAGCAAAAAACACTCATCCAGGATCCATCATTGTGATTTTTTTTTCCAGCCAAGATAAAGATCTGATCTTAAAATCTGCCTGGGCCCTTTCTCCTCTGAAAATATGTGACCAGGTAATTAGATTTTATAATGATTACTCCACTGCTGTCATTTCTAATAGGAAAAGTTTTATTCCCCTTATTATTGTAATAAAGAATAACGGAGAGTCATCAGATACAATTTTATGGGACGAAAGGCTAATTGATATCCAAAATGAAATAGATAGCCTAAAGTGAAATCTTACAGCCAATGGTAAGAAAGTTTTAGACAATATAAATACATTAAATAAGGAATACCAAGACATTCTATAACAAAAAAATGTCTATAAACCTAGAACATTTAAATTACACTCATACTCTGTTAACCCTAAAGGCTTACATAAAATTGCAGTAAGATCAAAATACTTGAGTGAAAACAAAATCATATAAAGGAAACCATATATACAAAAAAAAAAACAAGAAAAAATAAAAGTTTCAGACAGGAAAAACATACTACACTATATCAGAAAATATTATGAAAATACAAATACCCCTAAACCAAATGCAAAGGGCAACAAAATCTTATAAAAAGTTTTAAAAGACAATATTTCAGAGACTCTAACTTCTGTTTCTGAAAATATTGACAACATTGATAAATCCTTTACTTTTAAAGAATTAAAAGGCAAAATAAGTAAACTAAAAACCAATAAAGCCCCACGGCTAGAAGGCCTGATTCCTGAAGTATACAAAATCTTACCAGATAACATATTAAAAATCTTGTTAAACACATTCCATGAAGTCAAGAATACACCAAATATTCCACCATCATGGAAATATTTTCATTTCCCCTATATTAAAACATGACAAAGAAAACACTTCTTGTTCTTCCTATAGACCTATCTCCCTTCTTAATATAGACTATAAGATCTTTATGGCAATTTTAGGAAAAAGACTCAACTCTATTCTGTCTAACTTGGTAGTTAATGACTAGCCAGGTTTTATAAAAAATAGAAAGGTTCAGAATAACATAGTAAGACTTATTTCTTTAATATATATATAGCAAACAAAAGGAACATGAATTGACTATAATGAGTTTTGATATAGATAAAGCATTGGATTCTCTTAGCTGGTCTTACTTATTTAAAATGTTACAGCAATACAATTTTTCTCCAGACTTTGTAAAATTAAATAGAAAGCTTTATGAAAACTATATTTCCTTTGTAAAGATATATTCTCCTTTTAAAGTTACAAAAGGCACAAAACAAGGTTGGCCTTTATCTCCTTTAATTTTTGCCCGTATTATAGAAACCTTTGCTAATTATATCAGAAATAACATAAACATCAAAGTCTATAATCCTAATAATAACTTATCACCCAAGATCCAACTATTTGCTGAAGATTTGCTATTAACTAGTGGCAATATTGAAATATCTTTAGAGTACTTAGTGCTCCAGACTTATTTGAAAACCTATCAAGTTCAAAATGTAATCATAATAAAACCCAAACACTCTTAATAAATATTGTATTCACAGAACTGACAAACCACGAAAAAATCACAAGTCAAGATTGAGAGTAGACCAAGAAGTGATCCAGATGAGCTGCACCAAAAATTAAGAGTAAATATTTAATGAATGAAGCAGTTTTCATCTGCACAATATGCAGACTTCTTCATATACACCATTAAAATTTTTACCGCCCTTTTAAGGATGGGTTCAGGTATATTCAATTACCCAATTAAACAAGATAATTAGGATGATGAATATCTTAGAATACAACAGTCATTTAAAATGCATTTAAAATGCAACAACTCCACCTTCTTAAAGAAGTGAGAATATACTTTGAGCTTGCATTTTCAGACATAAACAATGACATATAATCTTGCAACTTACTTTGTGTTATATATATGCTCAATGGATCTCACTTAAACTATTATTCTACACTCTCTCGCAAATTAAAAATACATGGTAAATTGTAAGTTCTAAATTAACAACGAAAATGAAAATGGAAATAAATAAAAATAAAAATACAAACTTACAAATCTACTAACAATGTCCTATATAATACCAGTGACATTAATTTTGCTGTTATGAAACACACAGCAAATTCATCTCTGCAAACTTTTAAGTTTAAGAATACTACTTATTGAACACGATTCATTTAAACCTGGGGATATGTAAGCATTTAACCTAATCTGTCATTTAAGTTCTAATTCTTCTAACAACAATGGTGATGGGGCTCCCTTTTTATCTGGATATATTTGATCGATAACCAAAAACTTAAAGCTATGTTCCATGTGGTTGGATATATGCTTGGCAAGTGCAGTGTCCTGTTTTTTCTTGCTTATAGCATACTGATGTTCATAAATTCTTTCCCGGAGTCTCCGCTCCATCTTCCCTACATAAAAAGCAGGACATCCTTGGCACTTAGCCAAATATACAACCATTTTAGAATTACAATTAGATCTACATATTAATTTGTATTCTATACTTTGCACCTCAAACCTGTTACTCTCTGCTATATATCTGCATTGGTTACAGTTTTGATATTTATACATTCCCAATATTTTCGAGTGGGTGACACAGGGTTGTTCTAAAAGTGATTTCAAATTTCTACCCTTCCTAAGTGTTACATTAGGGCGGTCACCCATCTTGGTAAAAACCATGGGGTTACTTCTAAATAAACCCCAATTCTTGCAGATAATGTCAATACAATTGCAACTGTGCATGTCGTATGTTAAAATGAGCCTTGGCCCTGAATTTTTTGATGCACTTGCTCTTGCTCTTAATAAATAAGAACACCACCACTAAAATGAGAACTTTTGAACATTTTAACTGGGACACTCCAGTTATTAAATACTTACGTGTCTCTATTAACCCTAATTGTAAAGAAACAATCTCAATAAATGATCATAATCTAATTAATTCAATAACTAGTCTAACAGATAATTGGAACAAACTTTTTTTTACTTTTGAAGACAGACTAATATTACTTAAAATGATACTACTACCCAAAATTCTTTATATTAGTCAGTCTTTGATTATTCTTCCACTTTAAAAATTGCTAAAAAGATCAATAATATTTTATTCAAACTTCTTTGGCACCCCCAAAAGCCCAGGATATCCTTACAAAGACACACAACAAGCTGGAAATAAGGTGTAATTGGATTCCTTAATGTTGACTTATATAGGAATGCTGCCATTTTCAATATAATATTCTTATGAACTAATTCTTCATACACATCATATTGGAAACATTGGAAACTAATATGTGAAAAAAACTTATTAAATAATAACAAAATATTACTTGAACCTCTCACTAAAGTAGACAGGAATATAGTTGTATGGTCATAAAATATATATATATATATATATATATATATATATATATATATATATATATATACAGGATAATAAACAGAAACTAAAATCATTTTCTCTCATCAACCTGATACTAATGAATTTTAAAAGACTTATTCAATCCAACCATCTAATTAAAAACGTATTAATCTCCATCTTTCCAGTTGCCTTCACTAATAAGTGTCCAATCTCCTTTAGTATCAACAACATTTTAGAATTAAAAAAATAACTTGTTATACTGAAACCAGTTTTTGTCTACAAACAAAATTTATTTGGCTGATTTTTTTAATTGCCATATACAGTTTGCATAATAGCAAATGGTTAGATATACAAACCTGTAGAGAAATCTTTTATAACAAAATTATATTATCATTACAAACCCATGGGGATAATACAACTAAAATCCTGGACTTAATGTCTAATATTATTAATGACTCTCTAAGAAGCACCTCATTTATAGTTGTGATTTATAAAACCATTAGATCTGATTTCAGCTTTATAGATGCCTCTTAATGGAACTATTCTACCAAAATAAACACAGAAAAATTTACTACTACTAATAAAAAACTATATTTAAAATCAGTAAGAAAAACAATTTTCCCCCTATTGGGAATATATACTTAGAAATTTCTTCATAGATGCTTCTTGACGCAACATAAAATTGCAAAAATATATAAAAAGAATGATATGAAATGCTGGAGATTTAATTCAGTAGATGCTGATTGGTTTCATATGATTGTTGCCTGTAAAATGTTATCCTCATTTTGGATTGAATTTAGACATTTCTGTAAAGCCTTATGGAATGATAATTGCATAATTTTTGATTCTCTCAGTCTGTTTTATGTACCAATTCCAGAAGCTGTACCTAAAACCCAAGTACATATATTATGGTCAATCCTACCAGTTGCAAGGAAAGCTGTAACAAAAAACTGGAAAATTGATTCTTCTCTCTCTTTTAACAACACATTTATTTATTTAGTCAAATCATTATGTGATAAAGACATTTCTACCATAAAGTTGAAAACAAAAAATTCAACACATAAATTAATTGCTTGGGAAAAATTGCATTTATTATTGCAGAAATTTTAGATGATTTCCTGACTGTATATAAATGTATGATTTTGTTATGGACTTTGCATAAGGGTTACTTTAGTTATGAATGTAAATATCTATTTGTTTATTGCTCTTCTTAAAAATAAAAACATTGTTAAAAAAAAAAGTAAAACAGTAAACAATAAACTTTATTGTCATTCAGACCGCACAAAAAAAATGCACAGCTGAATAAAATTTCATTTCTCCAAGCTCATATACACATAAAAAAGCTCATATTAAACATAAACACAAATAAATGCACAAAAACACAACAGCAGAATCTGAGTCTACCGAGGGCACAGAAAGTTTCATCTATCATGCCCAGTTTATTCATGATCACAGTGACTGCATCCGTCCACTCTCTCCACACTGCCACTAGCTCTATTCCAACACCCACAACATTCAAAAGTCCCAGTCAGGCTGCCTTCAGCCAACAGAACCTCAACTCCAGATTTAAGCAGTCTGACATAGTCGGGTCTTTCGCTACTTGAATCCATCACAACTGTCACCACCAGAAGGCCCGAATGGCTACACCCAATTCAGCAATCTCCCCAAGAGCTTCCACAACCTCCTCCATCTATGCTGCCATTGTCTAATCTCCAACACCAGCAACATTTTCAAAAAACAGTCCGGTCTCTCTGACCAACAATATCTTAAGTAACTTGCCTAAATCACAAATGTAACCTAAAAATAAGTACTCTCAGCAATATCACAGACATTCAACTCAGGCAGAACCCACTGTTAAACATGTATCTAAGACTCACAATATCTCATTTCAAAAGTTCATAAGGCAAACCTCTACACGGCCCACTAATCTGGTCAGAAATGACACCATTGTGAGACACACTAATGTGCCACTCAATATGACTTGTTGGTTTAGGAGAAGGATTCTCGCTTTGGGTGTGGTAGGTCCTGGGTTCAAATCCCGGATGAACCCTGTTTATGTGGGTGGATTGGTATAATGGTTAAGGTGTTTACCTCAAAGACACAGGGTACAGGGTTTGATTCGCACCTTTGAGGGAAATTGGCTAGGCTTAAAATGGTCCACAAGGGCAGCTAGTCTAGTACTAACCTATGAACCATGCTGAATAAGAAGATGGTCATGGTTAGTTTCATATGATTCAAGTCCTTTCACCACAAGTACATATTTGACAAAGTCATAGTGCATTTGGGAGTAAATTACTTGAAACATACCTCTCTCGACTATATGAAGAGAGATAAGATGGAGTTTTCAGAATATATGATTAAGGCAGGTAGGAATCTAGTCTTAAGCAACATTTCACCATCAGTGAGAATAATACTGCATTATGAACAAAAGATTACTGACTTTAACAAATGGCTTAGCTTCTGGTGTCATTCAAGTGGTAAAATATATATATATATTCTCTTGGGAAGAGATGGAAGACAGTTCTAACTAGTTTGCCAGAGATGGCCTGCAGCAATCTCTACAGGGCTTTGGTATATTGGCTAAAACATTATCAACCCTTACAGTGCCTTTTTCAGGTAAAGTTAGTCTTCAAAAGCTTCCAGCTTAACAAAACAGAAAATGGATAACATAAAAGTAAAGCTGCTCAGTGCTAGGAGTCTCAACAAAAAACTTCACTCCCTTCAGGCAATCCATACTCTGGAATGCATCTATAATATGAATTATCACAGATATCTGGTTCAAGACCAGTTCAGGTTTTCTATACCTACCACACGTTCAGCCCCACCACATTAGATGGAAGCAATAAAGATGGAAACGTCTCTACATTCATAAAATAAAATTTTACCTGCTAGTTAATTAGATAGGATAACATTCTGCAGCTCCTCCAGGTCCAACTTAACATTAACAAAACCCCTTATCATGTTATAACTATCTATAGGACCCCCTCTATGTCCCCTAGACTCATACTTCCTACCTGACTAGTATGAATTCCTTATGCATTACACCAAACAGAAATCTCCTAGAGGACTTCAACTAGCACTTCATCGGCTGGGAGCCTTACACATCCCCTATATGTCCGGAGATTTCAGGATTTCATAAATACAAAATTTCTGGACCAGTCAGTCCACACCTCAACTAAGGTAGACAAAATCCTGGACTTAGTTCTTACACACCATTTCTAACTTCCCTCCAAGTCAGATTGAACCACAAATTAGTCACATCCACCATGAGACTGAAGCTGGAAGCATCTTCAAATATCTCAGTATTCAGAGATTATGCAAGGGTTAATCTAATAAAACTGAGTAATGACCTGGCTAAATCTAGCAGATCTCTCCAACCCAATGACCCCACTGTGTATGCAGAATCCTTTACTGCCAAATTTTATGCACATGTAGATAGCTGCACAGATGCATCTGTCATCCTATGAAGAAAATACAATACCAAATGTAATTTTATTTTTACAATAAAAGACAAAAATCAGTGCAAGCAATAATAAACTTAACTCTCAAGCTGTGAAAAAAATCTTTTGGTAAACTTAACAAAGAACTCTGATTACCAATCAAATCAACCACAGCTAGAAATTATGTAAAAATAGACACCTGGGAAAAGGCAACCATAACGTTTTTCTTAACCATGTTAGAAACCTCAGAAACAATGCCCAGTACTACACAGAGCTAATAAGTAAATGATATCACATACTTAGACCATGAGGATATGGCTAATCTACTTGCAGCTAAATTAAGCTTCATCCCCCTTCCAATATTCTCAGATTATATACCCACATTTACACCCTCAAGTCATCAAAGCACTTTCCAAGACAAAAAACACTGCTTCTATGGGGGCCAGATAACATAACAGGATGCCTACCGGCCAGCCTGAAACAGGGTCTGTCAATCCTTCTTTAGAGGCTATTCAATATCAGCATTCAAACAGGATTTTTGCTGGATGAATAGAGGACAGCAACAGTTATCCCTCAGTTCAAAGGTGGGGATGTCAGTGGACCCAGTAATTACAGACTGACAAGTCTGGCCAGCCTCATCTGTAAGGTTATGGAGAGTATCATTATGGAATTAATAACCAAGGACATAGGTAACTTACTCTTGACCCAAGCTAGTTCTGTTTTTTCAAGGAAAGAACTGCCTGCTTAACCTGGCTGACTTCTTGGAGATGGTTACTGAAGCAATGAATGAGGAAATACTGGTGTACATAGCTTATCTACACCTTGTAAAGACATTCAATACCATCCCACATGCAGTGATTGTAGATAAAAGGCCTGTCATTAGTGGTGTACCCCAGGATTAAGTTCTTGGGCCACTTCTCTATGGCATTTACTTCTTAAGAGATCAAAGTGCTAACATTAAGAGTTTATGCTACCCATATGACTGTAAGCTTGGTGTCCTCATAAACTCTCCAGAGGGCACCAAGATCCTCAAAGACTGACTTTTCAAAACAAACAGCTGGTGTCATAACCATGGATTACAACTAAATGCATGATGTTATTATACACTGTAACTATCACACTGACAAACCACCCCTGAAAATTGACCCTGTAGTTACTGATTTAGGGACCTATGTGGTTAACAATATGTCCTTTGATCACCATGTACCCACAATTGTAAGAAGGTAAATTTTCATTGTTCAGCTTATTAGTAAGGGTAGGGATGTAATCATTCTACTGTATTCAGCAGGCATTAGGCCAATCATTGAGTATAATATCTCCTTCAGTATGCAACTGTCCACAAAGTTAACATAACTTGAATGACCACAAAGCCTTCTCACCAAGAACTTCAAGGACCCAAATCATAAAATCTACACTGACCATCATAAAGTCTTCTCCCTCTTCTTTCTATCATACAGGCTACTGAGGGGTGGTCTCTGCCTCATGTACAGAGCCTGAACAGAACTTATTCCTCTCAAATCTATTACACACCTGAAAGTCCAATGGTGAATAGACACCCACTCAAGACAGCATAGCAGCATAAACAGAACAAGATGGAGGGATAGATAGTTATCAGAGAGAATACCAGTTCTTTGAAATAATCTTCTCCAAATAAAGCAAATTACTTCCCATACTCTCTCCAAACATAATCTGGAAGAATGCATGGAGAAATTATAAATTCAACCCTCGTTTATCATGCTTGTCTGTTATGAATAGGGGTAATATGTAAATGCTCTGCCTGGCTCTGGGTTATTCATACTTAAATTACAAGGGTGAAATACTTCATGGGAATGCAGGCATAGACTTCTAAAGATCCTCATGGATCAGTAGCTTAGTAAGTACCTATAAACCTATGAAAGCAACTGTTGTCCAAATAAAGAACTGAGATCATTGACATACTGATATCATCATTTGGAATTATCTGTGATTTTGCGTAGAATAATTTGAGTAAATTAGAAATGGAATTATATACTTATCTAGGAATAGACAGATAGAAGATATATGTATATTAAAAATGATACTGTAGGGCCAGGGAACAAGCTAGTATTGCACATCCTTTGCTACATTCTCTACCACTGCAGTACCACAGCATTAATATTATATATCTATATAGCTATCTCTCTCTCTCTCTCTCTAATATATGTACGTGATTGTGTCGGTGTGGTTTGTTTTCATTTATGTAAATATATGATTGCCTCTGTAGTAAGTGATGGTCTAATGAAGATGTTTCTTGTTAAAAAAAACAGGAATTGAATAATTTGTGTAATATTCCTTAGATTATATGATATATAGCAATATATGTGAAGTATGTTTGTTATGTTAATATAGTTTGATTACTTTTATAAGAATGTAAATTTGCCTATGTCACAAGTGATATTTCAATAAAGGTGTTTGAAAAAAATACATACATATATGTGTGTGTGTGTGTGTGTGTGTGTGTGTGTGTGTGTGTGTGTGTGTGTGTGTGTGTGTGTGTGTGTGTGTGTGTGTGTGTGTGTATATATATATATATATATATATATATATATATATATATGTGTGTGTGTGTGTGTGTGTGTGTATGTATATATATATATATATATATATATATATATATATACGCATGACAACTCAAATCCACATATTTCATTTTTATGTTTTCCCCTTTTCAAAGTATTCTTAAGGTCTTCTCTTATTCACTTCTATGTTGTAGTTTTGTACTCATGTTCCATGTGTAGTAGTTCTATAACTAAATATTTAAATGTGTTATACATGGCTATAAGCATGCACATACAGTGCAATTCAAAGTAGTTTTCTACTTTCAAAGTTGGATTTTTATTAGCTGGTAGATTAATTGGTTAGGGTGGCACAGTGTTGTAGCAGTTAGTGTTGTCACCTCACAGCAAGAGGGTCACCAGTTTGACTCTCGTCTGGGGTGCTGTCTGTGTGGAGTCTGCATGTCCTCCTTGCAGTCATGTGGGTTTCCCTGCAGGTGCTCCAGTTTCTTTCCACATTCCAAAGACATGCAGTAGGTGGACTGGACATTCTAAATTGGCCCTAGGTGTGAGCGTTCACATGCGAGGAGGGTTGGGCCCTTGGGCTAGCAACAAAAATGAGCACTGAAAGGTGCTTGTTGCCTGATGTACCACATGGTGCTTAAATGGGAAAAAGAGCGAGAGGTTGGTTGAAAATTATGACCTGCTTTGTAGGATTTTGGGGGGAACTATGGATATCAACTGAGCATTGGGGATTAGGTTACTTTATTCATTTTTCTTTTAATTAGTTAGGGCAGAAATTTCCAACCCAGCGTACTCGTACTTGGTCATTTAGGGGTGTGTAAAAAAAAATTAATAATGGCTTCTTCCTAACCTACAGTCTTTGAAAGCAAGACAAATACACCTTTTAAATGATCAAAACAAATGTAAACAGCTTCTCAATTATTGCTGCACTCCAGAACAGAGCACCTTCCACCCTGTTGTTCTATTTTTACTCACAATCTCCGGAACAACACTGCTTGTTTCCAGGCCCTGAAATCTCAGTCCCTCTGCCAGGATTGGCCTGACATTCTTGTGACTGCTTGGCTCTGCTTTCCATGGGTACTAATGGATGGCCTCTGCCAGTAAAAATATCCAAGCAAAATAGTTAGTTACTTAGAATTATGCATTTGCTTAGTACTTTATTCCAAACAGTTCATCACTCCCCTACATTTTTAATTGTACCACAAGGAAAGGTTTTCAGCAGCACAGTAAAACCCTACACATTATAGTTTTCAAACATTTAAGACAGACTGTAAGGCAGAGAGTATGAGCAAGACCAAGCTAAGTGATCACTAACACAGCTTTGCACGATATAAACACTATGAGCCTTTACAGTAATTTTGAACTTTTCCTGTACTACTCACACTAAAATTCAACAGTCATACCATGTTGACAAGTATATGCAGAAATCACAAAGGCTTTTGTTTGTACGTTTAATTTGTATTCCAATTTATGGGACGTGAGGCTGACTTTGGGTGGAGTTTGCTACTGCAAATCCTACAGGTTACACAGTACACTTGCAAATTACGCAAATTATCAAGCTTTTAAACCAATAAGAAGAAATGCCTTAAATTAAACTGAAGATTTAATTTTTGGTGTGAAATAGGTGCAATTATGTTAGAAAACAAATAGTTCAAGTAAATGGTTTAAACAGAGAGGTGTAGTTTCCATGGAAGTATTGATTCCAGAAAGCTTTCTGTTACCCTGCCTTCCTAGTTAGTCAATGAATGTTGTTGAAGTGCTGAGACACAAGTAGTAGTTATGCAGGCTATTGTTTCTTGTAGAAAGAAGCCCGTTACTGGGAAATGCTAAATTGTTTTAAAAGAGCTTAAGCTACAATGTTTTTAAGTTCTCTTCCTCATACAAATACAGTTAGTGTGCTCTGGTCCCTTTTTTATGTCAGTCGATACAAACAGACAGATGAAACGTGTTTGCTTGATATAGTTGGAATAGGCATAACTTATTTTTTTATTTTCATTAACTACTGATTCAGTGTAGCTGTCAATAAACCATTTTAGCACAGCATGTATTTTGCATTTAATGCCAGCTGAATATGTAGGCTAAATGTTTACAGAGCTTGGATTACTGACATTGTGTTGCATTTTAAAGGGGTGGAGTGCTGAAATCCTGAGTATCTCCTCCTTTAGATAACATGCCTAGTAACTATGAACTTGTTTTCAGTTTGTCATCCATTCTCTATTTTTTAATGCAACATAAGCAATTTATTCTTCAAGGGCAGCAGGCACTGAATTTGTAGATGAAACACTGAAATATACAGCTGTTTGCTAGCAGCAACCTTTTCATTAGTTACAGATTTCTTTTAATGTGTGGAATTATTCAAATGACTTTTACTTTTGCAGTGATTGTGCACATTGACTGATATTGGTGGACTGTAATGATTAACCCCAGGATTCAGCAAGCTCTGCACGGTGTGCAGGAATAGCGCAACAGCTGCTGCAGGCAATATGGCTAACGTGCGATCCAGGAATGAGCTTCCGGGACTTGCATGAGCACTCCTGCACTATTCCTGCACGGACACAGCCCCTGTATGCTAATTACCTCATTTGCTGGTGAAAAAGATGCAAGTGAGGTGAATTAGTGATCAAGGAAGCAGGCAAGCATCCATGCAGGAATAGTGTAAACTGTAGAAATGTATTCAGCCAGTAGCTGAATACATTTCTGCAGACTACAAAATGGAGGCATGACAGCTCATAAAAAAAGCATATATTATAAGGGTTAGGCATGCCAATGGCCAAATATATGGCCATAGGCATGAAAAATAGTTTCAAAATCATAAAAAATAACTTTTTTTGGCTGATTTCGTCCGTTTAAATGTAGGGCAGCGGTGTGCAAATGGGATCGGGCCGAAAATAAGAAAAAAAGCTAGAAACAAGCTTTTAAACCAAAAATCATCATTTTGCCATAATAGTCAATGACATACATAACACAACAAGACCATGGAATAGTTATTGCTAAGGGGGAAGGCTGAGTGTCAGTTTTGTAACCAGACATTAGCAGTCAGTTCTATGCAAATTAGGGGAATTATACTGAAACACAAATTTCCCCTAAGTGCTACCTTGCACCCAACCATGTAGGTGCAATAACACCATGGTCTAAGCCTAAGAACTAGATGACCTCATGAGGGGGAGTGTCATGACTGCTGTAAGCTTATTGGAGCACAGTGGCCCGTATTTGCCCTTAGCTAAGCACAGCTAAGGAAGGGTGTGTGTCTGAAGCTGCCTAGCAGTATTTACATTACCTAAATGGGTGTGCGTGCCGTGCACTGGGTTTAAAACAAAAAAAAAAAACACACCAGGAAATAGCAGCTCCATTCACATCTGAACACTGGGTTTGTGCGGCGTGCCTCTGGCTTAAACGGGAAGGCAATGGGAAGGAAAAACAGCAGTAGGAAGGTAATCAAGGAGAACTAGCATAGCTAGCAGGTGAAATTTATCAGAGTCAGCCAATTACACAGGCAGCAGCCCAGCCTAGCCCAGCACACTACTATAAACTATGCAAACACCTTTCACTCTGGTTTTTCCCACAAACTCTACACCACTGGTGTACACAAATGGGGAAGTTTTACTAACAAAACCAACAAAATGATAGGGGCTGCTGTCACTCTCATAAATCAATATGTAGAAGAGGCTGAGGGTGGTGAGGATGAGAATGCTGATGACCAACCCACAGTGAGGAGGAGAAGAAGAGTGAACAGACCCAGGGTAACCTACCAGGGACTACATGAGCTGGAGATAGTGGAGCACTATAGGGTGGACAGGGACCTCCTACAGCAAATTGTTGAGCTATGCCAGCCATGCCTCACACACAGAACCAACAGAGGGGAACCCATCCCAGTGGATACCAAGGTATGTGTAGGCTTAAGAATACTAGCCACAGGTACCTTCCAAAAGCCAACTGGGGATATCATGGGGATCTCACAGGCATCAGCATCCAGGATACTCCACCAGTTCCTGGATGCCATGTCAGCACATGCCGGTGAGAACATTTATTTCCACAACACTCATGAGGCATTGACCAGCAATATGCATTTCTTCCACCAAATAGCAGAATACCCTGAGGTAGTGGGTGATACAGACTGCACGCACATACACATCAAAGCACCACCCAGTGAGAGGGGTAGGGTCTACATAAATGGCAAGGACTTCCCCTCCATCAACTGCCAGGTCATATGCAATGCCCAGGGCATTATAATGAATGTGTGTGCTGGCAGCCCTGGAAGCTATCACGACTTCCACATCTGGCATATGACGCAGCTGTACCAGAGATTTGCCAGTGGGGACATCCCATATGGCCACCTAGTGGGGAATGCTTGTTTTGCACTGGAGCCTTGGCTGATGACACCCATCAGACATGCACACACAGAACTCCATAATGAGGCACACTCACAAACCAAAGTCATAATAGAGTGTGCGTTTGGGATGCTCAAGTCACAGTTCCAGTGCCTGGACATATCCAGTGGATCCTTGCAGTACTCTCCAGCTACATGTACACAAATTTTCATTGCATGTGCCATTCTACACAATATGATCCTGCAGAAACAGCCGCAGCAGGAAAAGCACGGGGCAGGACCACACAGCCCCCCACCATTGCCAAGGCCAGCACAGGCACAGAGTAACTCAGAGGAGGAACAACCTGAGCCTGGCCCTGTAGGCAGAAGGAGGCATGCCCAGTTATGCAAATTCTCTGGCAAAGAGGCAACACATAATGCATACATTGACATGGTAGGAACCCAGGGAATGACACCTCTCTCTGATTTGCACATTCAGTAAAAAGGATGCCAATCATGACACTACGTGTTGCAAGTTGTTACCTTCTCCTCTTGAGTGTCTGTTCCAGTCTTGGTTGGAGAGAGCTTTGCCTCTAGATTAGCTGTATAAGTGCATCTGTCACAAGTGTTAGTATTTGGTGGTAGGAGGACAGGGTTGTCTGTGTACATGAGACAGTTGTAGCATTGCCTCAAGATGCCCAGGCTCATCAGGTAGGCTGGAGCGTACACCGGAAGCTGTCTCTTGGATATGCCTGAATAAGTAGGGAAGTATAAAGACTATTCCCTTCTGGCAGATGCAGGAGTTGAGTGCTTACTGCTGCAGTAGACTTAGAACAAGTGCTTGGCTGAAAGGTGTGGGTCTGAGTGCTTTAGGCTGAAAGACTGACAAGTTCTGAGGGAAAAACTGAAGAGCAGACTTTGTGGAGCTGGGAATGGTTAACCCCAGCTAATCGGCACTGTGCGGTGTGCAAAACTGCGCAAAAGTGGGGTTTTATAGCAGGAAGATAAAAGGGATAGAAATTAGCCCAAAATCGTCAATAAACTACAAATTCTGAGCTGAAAACCACTCCTTCAGGGACAGATAGGCTGCTCAAAGCTCCCGCACAATACGTTCAAATTTCATGTTCTTGAACATATCCCTAAATCCCCACTAGGCGGGGACCACAACTTGCTGCTTGAGAAGAGGGAACTCGAGTGGCAAATACATTTGCAGGCAAGGAAAAGACCAGGCCTTAACTATGTGGAATCTTTGACCCCAGTCTTGTATCTCAGAAAGATACAACACCGTATACCACAACCTCTGCGCCTGGACTTCTAACAGATTTACCGACAAAATGTTACCTTTTGTGCGACAGCCAGTTTTGATCTCACCAGTCTACCTCCAGCCCATGGTCTGATACTTCCGCTGGCAAATTCGGACTCATTTGTTTTGGTCAATTGTTCATCTATATATATGTTTTTGTCTTTCATGTTTTCTACAATGGTTCAGTATTACTTTTTTTCATGTCTTTCTAGCTTTTCAGGTTACATATCAGTGCCTTTTTAAGATTGTTTTTTTAATTAATAGCCCTCATTCAGTTCCATATCTTAATACATTAGTTTCTATTGATATCCATTATTTAAGAATTTTTCACTATTTTGTTTCTCTTTTTAGTTTCTGTATCTTATTTTTTGGATATCTAGCCTGGTTCTTATTTTTTGGTCTTATTTTTTGGTTTTCTAGCCTGTTTCTTATTTTACATACATGTTATTTTACATACATGTTGTTGCTATTTCTGTAGTACGCTCGGCTTTGCTTATTATGCTCTTTTAGGTCATCCACCATCCTGACGAAGATTTTGAAAAGTGTAGCCTAGCAACGTATTTTACCAGCAAGGGTTGATTTTTTTTTCCAGCAAGACTATTTTTAGTTAACTGCATTTTTTTAGCTAATTTTAGCTAATCTCCGAACTTCACTATTGTAGGTTTAGAGTGATTCTACTAACCACGTATGAGCTGGCTCAGGGTATCTAACCTATCAGATTGTAAGGTATGATGTCAAGTTGGCGTGCCCAATCACAATAAATGTTTTTTCACCCACACTTGATTGGCTCCCACTGACACACCCCCAGGTACACTTATAAAAGGAAATCCTCAGGATCACTCCTTCCATTAAGGAACTACGCTTCGATGGTGATTGTACTTCTGGTACTTTTTACTTCAATAAAGTAAGACCTTCTAGAATCTGAACTTCGACTACATTGATTTTTTGCCACCACGGCGAGCAGAGCTCCTTAGCCGAGCCACATTTACATTGTTTTGCCTGTTTTTTCTGTGTTTCATCTTTGATTTCTAGTTGTCACACTAGCAGTTCCTCTCATCAGGCGACCTGACCAGCCAAAACTACGACCTGTATACGAAGCCTTTCTAAATGCTTTACTCAGCCTTCAACCACAAGCGCTTGGGTATGCACAGCCTTTCTCAAGGCTTTACCGGTAGCCCAGCTTCTTCACCGACATCCCACCGTACCTTTATTAAGACAGCCTACCTGGTCATCCATTTATTCTAGGCTTCCCTAGGGTATTTTATTCGTGGACATTTTTCCTCCTCTGCATAGGAGCTTGAATACCCAGGTCCCACAGACAATCATTTTCCTGCTGGACATATGTGTGTGTGTGTGTGTGTGTATAGATATATATATATATATATATATATATATATATATATATATATATGTATATGTATATATGCATATGCATATATATATGTATATATATATATATATATATATATATATATATATATATATATATATATGTATATGTATATATGCATATGCATATATATATATGTATATATATCTATATATGTATGTATTACTGAGAACAACAGTGTATGTGTGTTTGTAAACCTGTAGTTGATAATACCCTGAGGCCCTTCACACCTACTGCACCCCCATTTGCCATAGTTAGATATGGCTGCTGCTATAATGGACATTACATGTACCCTGTTACACTCTTCACCCTATGGGCTACCTGGAACTTGCAGTACCAGCACAACACTGTTGAACAAATGGGTAGATAGGCATGGGTTACCCTTTGAGTCCTGGCAAGTGTGTGTATGTTTGCAAGTGTGTATATTTGTAGGATACAGCATTCTGAGGCCACATTCTCCTAATACAATACACCTTGCTGTACAGTATAAGGGATAGTGATGTTGCTGACCATAGGAGAACCATGTAAAAGCATCACCCTGCTATCCCTGTGGCATGTGTAATAGATGCATATCCCTATAGTGCCACTCTTGAGATAGACAAGGGGTTGTATTGCAGTCCTGGTCAATGTGTGATTGTGGGTATATCAGAGTATTATCATGGGTTTCAGTGAGTAAAATATCCAATGTGGGGTGTGGGTGCTGGGTATACTGTCTTTACACCATGGTACCCCCAGTACAGGTCCCAAGGTCCACTGTATGGGGACCACTGTCACCATCAACCATACAAGTAACTAATTACACTATTCAGCCCAATGATGCATGTACTTTGTCCCAATTATCTGTAACAGAATGGACTCACTGACAAGGTAGTTAGCACTGATAAACCCAGGTCGCTTAGATGTGTCTATGACTGTTATGTGTTTGTCTGTTTGCCAATGTGTATGTCACACTGTGTATTGTTCATAAACAACCAGTACATCCCCCAGTACTATACTGTACAAGGCCTGGTGATGTTCCTCACTTAACAAGTAACCTGGGACATACCTCATCATAAAAGCTGTGTGGTTTGTGCAATTAAGGCCAATAAGTACCTAGGTAGGGGTTCTACTCTCAGTGTTGCCAAGTAAGAGTGTGTGTGTATGTGAAATGATCTACTTCAGTTTGCAGAAAATACATGTCACAGGAGGTCATCTGTCCAAGAACTGACTGGCAAATGCTAACATTTCACAGGTATCATCTTGTGGAAATTCATTCCATTAAAACTAGTAGTGGATGTATAAATGCCCTCTTCCCCACTGTATAGCTGTACAGCGATATTGGGATTGGTATATATAGTTGGATGTGGATCTTGTGGACACAGCCACCATCATTGGGGTTATTGTTGTGTGTATCCCCCCGCTTAGTCAGCTATATTACTGTACAGTTCATGTTAACAGGTTAAGTAGTTGTCAATCACACTCTCTGTGGTTCCACACCACCACACACCCTCAAAAAGGTAGGGCTGTGCCACCCACACCAGCACACCTATGTTAACCAAGTCGAGGATTGCACTACATTGGTGAAGGGGACATATACCCTGTCAGTACCACTGTCAATGACATTAAACTAGCAGACGGATTATTTCCTGATGTGATGTTGTGCCTATTCTGTCTTGGTGGAGTTACAAAGGCTAAAATGGGTTCCCTGCAAAAGTACATGCATCCACGTGTACAGTATTCTCTGTGTATTGCATCAACACCAAAGCCTCTGTGTGTGTGTGTGTGTGTGTGTGTGTGTGTGTGTGTGTGTGTGTGTGTGTGTGTGTGTCTGTGCGTGTGTGTGTGTGTGTGTGTGTGTGTGTGTGTGTGTGTGTGTGTGTGTGTGTGTGTGTGTGTGTGTGTGTGTGTGTGTGTGTGTGTGTTATACAGAAACATGTGGTGTGTACCAGCCAATACACTTACCATTGTCCACTGTAGAAGGGCTGCTGACATCAGCCACCATGCACTCACCTGTATACACCCCTTGGACCTATCAGCCATGTGGCACATGCAGTAACTGTAATACAGATCTGTGACTTGTGTTCAGCTGTACCCAGGATATGGCACAGTCAAGGTGTCACTACAGTGCCATACCCCTTGTAAGAAACAACAACAGACTAACATCCTGTTGACACATAGACACCTACAACACAAAGGAATACATTATGGAGACCACAATCAGTCAGTATTAATAACAGCTATAATGCATCATGGCTGGACAGCTACACATCTTGACATGTAAGCATTAAACTTTAGTGCTGAAAACATGTTACACAGCATTATATTGGTGCACCTTAGTACATTCACCTTGTGCATCAGAACCATATTAGCCTGTCCCTGCATCGATGTTATGGATGACAGGGATGTGGCACAGGTATCATCATATGCACAGGGTTTGCCAAAGACCTCAGCTGAGCTGTTTGGTTGACATCATGTGTGTGTGTGTTAGGGGGTTACATTATTAATTGTGCTGTGCATATGTGGTGTGTGTAGGTATGGGGTCGCCCTAGCTGTGTTGGTGATGTGTGTGTGTGTGTGTGTGTGTGTGTGTGTGTGTGTGTGTGTGTGTGTGTGTGTGTGTGTATGCATGCACACAGTTCTGCCATGTGGCTGCCATATACAGGGGTTTGTTGGACAGCTGCAGACCATACCTGGCAGGGTGTGCAAGTTCACCATCTCTGGCCATGGATATGAGAACTGTGCCTGTCAGTGGTTCCACAGGCAGTACCAGGTACAAGGCCAGATATGGTACTCTCCCCTGAAGATGACAAATGTCCGCTGGATCCGGTCCCTCTTGGGACAGACCAGGAAGGCCATGTGCACATGGCCTGCTATGTTGTGGTGTGGACGGCACCCCCACCTTGCAGTGCTGGTGCTGGTACTGCCACTACGGGAGTGGTTCTGACTTGCTGCACATCCATGTAGACCTCCACCTGTTGGTGTTGCTGACCTATGTCCATGTGGCTGTCACCCTACTCCCTCCCATATCCTCTAACACAGACATTGTATGGTCAAGAATTCCCACAATCTCACCCAACCGTCTGTCCAGGACCTCTGCAGAATAATGGTGGGGACCTGCAAGATTATGGATGTTGTCAATAACAGCAGAATGAGTAGCCCTCTGGAGCCTCAAACCCTGTCTGGTATAATGTTCCATACATGCCTGTGCCTCCATGATGGCCCAAAACATGCTTCTGCTGACACCTGCGGTTGCACTTCTGCCAGGGGCATGATGGCCAGCAGTCCTCCTATAAGCACCCCTATACATCTGCCTGTGTGGTACCTCGCCAGTCATCCGGCTATGGCTGCTTTGTACAGACACACTTGCCATAGTCACCACACTGTCCTGTCCCATGCCACCACCCGCCAACTGTCCCTCATCTATGGCCACTGGTGATGGGGTATGTATAGGCAATGTGACTGTGTGCAGGGATGGGGTGGATAACAGTGGTATGTCAATTGATGGCACAGCTTCAGCCCCTGACAACCCCACCTGTACCTCACCATACCTATTATCATTGTCAGAGTCTTTATGAACACTAACATCAGTTTGCCTGCAGGAGGGACCCTGACCCACCTCGCCACCTGTGAGGGGAAAACAGAAAATGTTCTTTAAGACCTTTACGTCACTGCTTACCTCTAAACACATGCACACACACACACACACACACACACACACACACACACACACACACACACACACACACACACACACACACAGACACACACACACTCTCACTTACAGGTGAGGTGGCACAAAGATATTACACAGACCTCTCATTACCCAACTGTCACCATGCATGACTTATGGCAATCAACAGCATGCCATGCAGCTATATTCAATCCCTGTTACCAACATTATACATCTCTGTGTTGCATGAGTTGTGTTACTAAGTGATGCCTCTTCCCCTGGAACACACTGCACCTATGTACACAGTATTGCTGTGCACCTGTTCAGCACCCAGACATGTACTGTGAACCATACCTCACAAGTGTACACACCATTACTGAATGTGTATATGTGTGGCAGTTATGTTTGCTCTGCTGCTCACAGCCCCTATGTTTTTGTCTGACACATACCTGGGTTGATATGAGAACAGATGTCAATAGTGAATGCTTGACATCTGATTTGCAGATCTCATCATCAGCGGTGCATGTATGAGCAATAAAATCCAATTATACTGACAGTCTTCAAAGCTTACTGTGGCTATGAGGAGTGTACACACCCTTACTGACATGCCACCTGTTAAGTGAACTACAGCAGTCACCATTATTTTGGTCACTAAGCCCTACAAATATCCCCTAACTCTACCAGATTGCAAGGTCAGCTCATGTGCACAGCCCTTGGAGGTGACACAGTACCTTCACTATTGCTGCGGAGTCAGGGTTATGTCTGGCACAATGCATGACCTTGACTGTTTTCAGATACATGTGTAGAAACAGAAACTGATCTCACCACGAAACAGCAAATGACAATTTCTCCAACCAAATAATAAATCCAGTGAAACTTGTAACGATAAAATGAAATAAAATAGACCTTTTATTTGACAAGTGGGATGACAAGCGCTTTCGCGTGGATACAACCACGCTTCTTCAGATAACAATTACACCCACTGACATGCTTTATATAGTAAAATAATTAGCTAAAACCATAATCTAATGACCAATCAATTGATTCATTAAGTATTTAAAGAAACCATGATTAAAAACAACATACATTTCTATAGTGCGTAAAAACGAACGTCCAAACAGACAAATGAAACATTGGCTAATTATATTAAGCCATAAACTGTAAAAAATGCACAGTCCCAAATGTATTACTAAATATGTTAAGCCATAAAATATAAAAAACCTACTTATATATAAAATGAAATAACAAAAGCTCAAAATTAATTTCAGCTCGAGCCTAAAATAAAAAATAAAACAAAACAAGGTACAATGTTTCATAGACATTAGGTAAATATGTAAATATATGCTAAAAGCGCATATTTTAAGATTGTGTCAAAGTCTAATACAACACTTCTAAAGTAATGTTATAAGATTACGAGAACAGTAATGTTCAACGCATCCTTAAATGGAGCGTTGAAAGCTAGCGTAAAAAACACTCTTCAAAAAAATGCAAATAATGAATCTTAAGTAAAGAAGTGTTACACAAAAGACACACATACTGCACTATTTGCGCCTATTTAACAAATATTCATCACCTGCTACATGAATAAACACTCTAAATATAGTAAACTGTGTATAGTATACATTGCGTATAGTAAATGTGTGGAGTAACCATACAAATAGTTATTATTTAAGCTATGCATGAATGTATTTACCTAACAGTATATATACCTATACATATGTATATAGAATGTACTAAATATATTATATATGAATAAATTAATAAATTAATATTTTGATGTTAATTTAGATAAATAAATATATATGAAAAAAATGTATATATAAAAAACGTATATATAGAAAAAAATATAATAATTTTAAGGCTAAATAGTACATTAATCAAGTATTAAAATGAACAACAACAAAAAAAAAACTGAACAACCAATCAATTAAGTGTATCTCTAAGTTATTTATAAGTCATTTGTCTATTATTTAATAATTTAATAATCTACTTACAAATTAAAAAAGGGGCTAAAAGGTCTAAAAAAATCTAAAAAATCTAAAAAGTTCATTGGTTTATCATAAATTGATATATTGATATTTGATTAAGGTATAAGTGTAGAAATACATGAGGAGTTGCTTAGAAATCTATAAATATTAAATTGCTGTATGAGAATTCAAGTATATATCAGAATAGAAAATTTTGTGAGACATAAAAATGTTGATGCACAATAAAATAACTATAAAAATTATTAGATTAAGACATAATGAATCAAAGCTGTAACTAAAAAGCTAAGGTAGTAATTTCATAGTATTCAGAAAATCATCTTATTAACGTTTCCTACTATTCAAAATAGGTTTAATAGACACCGAGGTGTTTAAGCCAGGATGGTTGTGTGCATTAAATCTCAGAATCCACTTTAATTCAGCTAATGCAAGACTATTACTAGCATCACTTCCTCTGAGGTTCTGTGGTATTACTTCTAGCACTCTAAAACAGAACACATGATCATCATGCTTTTTTATGTGCTGAGCTAGAGCATTAGTGTCTGAGGTTTTCCTTATTTCATAGAGGTGGTCATAAATTCTATCGGATAGCTTTCTTTTGGTAAGGCCTATATAGAAGGCAGTACACTTTATACAGGTAGCCAGGTATACCAAGTTTTTGGTAGAACAAGTGGCAGAACTTCTGAATTGGAATGTAAAATTTAACGTGGGATGTATAAAGAAAGGGTTGGAACAAATATAGATACATCTATTGCATTTTCCACAACGGGCAGTCCCAACACTCTCATTAGGATGTCTAAGCACTGCAGGGTGGTCCTTACTTAGGATCTGTTTCAAATTTGGACAATTTTTGTAAAGAAATCTAGGATGGTTCCCTACTAAACATGTTACTGTTTCATCAGTAGTAAGGATATTCCAGTTTTTACGTATAATTTGTTCCAAACATTTCACGTCACTTGTATATTTGATAATATATGGAAGTTTCAGAACTCTATTTGGTGTAGTAATTTTCTTATTTATTGATGGAGTAACTGAATAAGGTATCCTGGCTGCATGAGTATTTGTCCCTAAAGGACTCAGAGCGCTATCTTTGATTGTATGAATCAAATCACTATTGTAACCTCTATTTAAAAACAATGTTTCCAATCTATCTACTTCTAGCAACAAGGATTGTTCAGTTTGACAAAGCTTGATTAACCTAGTAAACTGACTTTTAATGATGCCAGGGAACGTATGCCTGGGATGCATGCTGTCAAATTTAAGTAAGGTGTTAGCCCAGGTAGGTTTCCTAAAAAGGGAAGAAATAACAGTTCCCTGTTCAGTGAGCCTCAAAGTAACATCAAGAAAATGGACACATTTATCCGAAGCTTCCATTGTAAATTTCAGGTAGGATGTAGTGGATTCTAAAAATTCCAAAAACTGTTGAAAATCTATAAGAGTACCTTGCCATATGAGGAGGACATCATCCACAAAACGTTTATAAAATTTCACATATTTAAACGTGGGATGATTAAACAAAAACTTCTTTTCCCAATTTAGGACTACTAAATTTGCGTACGTATTCGCACAGGGGGTACCCATCACTACCCCCCATGTCTGTAGGTACGTATTATCATTAAACATGAACAAGTTATTATTCAGTACCAAATCTAATAATTGGCAAATTAAAATTATTTTATCACCATTAAATGTAGTGTCTCTAACTAGTAGTTCTCTGATGGCTTCAAGTCCTGGATCATTGGGAATGGAAGTGAATAAATTTTTTACATCAAGGGTTACTAAGAAATACCTGTTGTTTGTGACATCAAGGGTAACATCAACCAAGCTGTCCAAAAGTTGATAGGTATCTTTTAAAATGGAAGGAACAGCATTAACTATAGGCCTAAGGAGCCATTCAATAAGGGTGGATACAGGTGCAGTGACCCAGTTACTACCTGACACTATGGGTCGTAAAGGTATAGGGGTTAAATTTTTATGAATTTTAGGTAACCCTTTTATTACTGGAATAGTTGGATACTCTATAAGTAAGTAGTCATATAAACTAGGAGAAATTTGCCTGCACATAAGTAAATCATACAGAGTTTCATGTACTGCTGTAATGATCTTGTGTATCTCATTCAAAGGAATAGCCTTATAAGTAGCTGAATCTGATAACATATTTAACATAAAAGAGTTATAATCAGGAGTATTCAAAATGATTATCCCTCCACCTTTATCTGCAGGTTTGAAGGTCAAATCAGTTAACTTTAGTTAGTCCCAATCAATTGGCACTTTTTAACTTACCAAATGACACTCTACTAGGAGCAAGACCTAAGACAGCCCAAGACCCAAACCGTTTTTTACCGTACCCGGTAAAACAACAATTCCACAGCAGAGGCCGCTCGCACAGCAGAGGACCGAGGAAGCGGAAAATCTCTGGGGAGAGGTATGGAACCTCAAGAAAGCAGAGAATGTGACTGACTTGTTTGTTAATTTATCTTCTTATAATATGGATTACTCTGATATAAGCTTGATTAATAAGGGTCTAAATTTTATTCCTGCACAATGCAGTAATCTAACTGATACTTTATGTGATTTGCGACTTTTCTGCAGGAATGTGGCTTTGAAGTTATTTTTTAAAAGTTCTACTGTTACACCGAGTAACAACTTCATGGAAAGTGACCCTATGTTTTTAAAACGCAAAAGTAATTTTTCACCTGCACTACCTTTTAATATAGAATGTTTCTTAAAGGCTTGTGAAAAAGATTTTTACTCTTTGTTTTCTAGTCATATTAAGAGAATAGCCTATGTGAATTTAACGTCTGATGAAGTTAAATCTTTAAACAAATTGAAAAAGTTAACTGATTTGACCTTCAAACCTGCAGATAAAGGTGGAGGAATAATCATTTTGAATACTCCTGATTATAACTCTCTTATGTTAAATATGTTATCAGATTCAGCTACTTATAAGGCTATTCCTTTGAATGAGATACACAAGATCATTACAGCAGTACATGAAACTCTGTATGATTTACTTATGTGCAGGCAAATTTCTCCTAGTTTATATGACTACTTACTTATAGAGTATCCAACTATTCCAGTAATAAAAGGGTTACCTAAAATTCATAAAAATGTAACCCCTATACCTTTACGACCCATAGTGTCAGGTAGTAACTGGGTCACTGCACCTGTACTGTTCCTTCCATTTTAAAAGATACCTATCAACTTTTGGACAGCTTGGTTGATGTTACCCTTGATGTCACAAACAACAGGTATTTCTTAGTAACCCTTGATGTAAAAAATGTATTCACTTCCATTCCCAATGATCTAGGACTTGAAACCACTAGTTAGAGACACTACATTTAATGGTGATAAAATAATTTTAATTTGCCAATTATTAGATTTGGTACTGAATAATAACTTGTTCATGTTTAATGATAATACGTACCTACAGACATGGGGGGTAGCGATGGGCACCCCCTGTGCGAATACGTACGCAAATTTAGTAGTCCTAAATTGGGAAAAGAAGTTTTTGTTTAATCATCCCACGTTTAAATATATGAAATTTTATAAACGTTTTGTGGATGATGTCCTCCTCATATGGCAAGGTACTCTTATAGATTTTCAACAGTTTTTGGAATTTTTAGAATCCACTACATCCTACCTGAAATTTACAATGGAAGCTTCGGATAAATGTGTCCATTTTCTTGATGTTACTTTGAGGCTCACTGAACAGGGAACTGTTATTTCTTCCCTTTTTAGGAAACCTACCTGGGCTAACACCCTACTTAAATTTGACAGCATGCATCCCAGGCATACGTTCCCTGGCATCATTAAAAGTCAGTTTACTAGGTTAATCAAGCTTTGTCAAACTGAACAATCCTTGTTGCTAGAAGTAGATAGATTGGAAACATTGTTTTTAAATAGAGGTTACAATAGTGATTTGATTCATACAATCAAAGATAGTGCTCTGAGTCCTTTAGGGACAAATACTCATGCAGCCAGGATACCTTATTCAGTTACTCCATCAATAAATAAGAAAATTACTTCACCAAATAGAGTTCTGAAACTTCCATATATTATCAAATATACAAGTGACGTGAAATGTTTGAAACAAATTATACGTAAAAACTGGAATATCCTTACTACTGATGAAACAGTAACATGTTTAGTAGGGAACCATCCTAGATTTCTTTACAAAAATTGTCCAAATTTGAAACAAATCCTATGTAAGGACCACCCTGCAGTGCTTAGGCATCCTAATGAGAGTGTTGGGACTGCCCCTTGTGGAAAATGCAATAGATGTATCTATATTTGTTCCAACCCTTTCTTTATACATCCCACGTTAAATTTTACATTCCAATTCAGAAGTTCTGCCACTTGTTTTACCAAAAACTTGGTATACCTGGCTACCTGTATAAAGTGTACTGCCTTCTATATAGGCCTTACCAAAAGAAAGCTATCCGATAGAATTTATGACCACCTCTATGAAATAAGGAAAACCTCAGACACTAATGCTCTAGCTCAGCACATAAAAAAGCATGATGATCATGCGTTCTGTTTTAGAGTGCTAGAAGTAATACCACAGAACCTCAGAGGAAGTGATGCTAGTAATAGTCTTGCATTAGCTGAATTAAATAAAGTGAATTCTGAGATTTAATGCACACAACCATCCTGGCTTAAACACCTCGGTGTCTATTAAACCTATTTTGAATAGTAGGAAACGTTAATAAGATGATTTTCTGAATACTATGAAATTACTACCTTAGCTTTTTAGTTACAGCTTTGATTCATTATGTCTTAATCTAATAATTTTTATAGTTATTTTACTGTGCATCAACATTTTTATGTCTCACAAAATTTTCTTTTCTGATATATATTTGAATTCTCATACAGCAATTTAATATTTATAGATTTCTAAGCAACTCCTCATGTATTTCTACACTTATACCTTAATCAAATATCAATATATCAATTTATGATAAACCAATGAACTTTTTAGATTTTTTAGAGTTTTTAGACCTTTTAGCCCCTTTTTTAATTTGTAAGTAGATTATTAAATTATTAAATAATAGACAAATGACTTATAAATAACTTAGAGATACACTTAATTGATTGGTTGTTCAGTTTTTTTGTTGTTGTTGTTCATTTTAATACTTGATTAATGTACTATTTAGCCTTAAAATTATTATATATTTTTCTATATATACGTTTTTTATATATACATTTTTTTCATATATATTTATTTATCTAAATTAACATCAAAATATTAATTTATTAATTTATTCATATATAATATATTTAGTACATTCTATATACATATGTATAGGTATATATACTGTTAGGTAAATACATTCATGCATAGCTTAAATAATAACTATTTGTATGGTTACTCCACACATTTACTATACGCAATATATATTATACACAGTTTACTATATTTAGAGTGTTTATTCATCATGTAGCAGGTGATGAATATTTGTTAAATAGGCGCAAATAGTGCAGTATGTGTGTCTTTTGTGTAACACTTCTTTACTTAAGATTCATTATTTGCGTTTTTTTGAAGAGTGTTTTTTACGCTAGCTTTCAACGCTCCATTTAAGGATGCGTTGAACATTACTGTTCTCGTAATCTTATAACATTACTTTAGAAGTGTTTTATTAGACTTTGACACAATCTTAAAATATGCGCTTTTAGCATATATTTACATATTTACCTAATGTCTATGAAACATTGTACCTTGTTTTGTTTTATTTTTTATTTTAGGCTCGAGCTGAAATTAATTTTGAGCTTTTGTTATTTCATTTTATATATAAGTAGGTTTTTTATATTTTATGGCTTAACATATTTAGTAATACATTTGGGACTGCGCATTTTTTACAGTTTATAGCTTAATATAATTAGCCAATGTTTCGTTTGTCTGTTTGGACGTTCGTTTTTACACACTATAGAAATGTATGTTGTTTTTAATCATGGTTTCTTTAAATACTTAATGAATCAATTGATTGGTCATTAGATTATGGTTTTAGCTAATTATTTTACTATATAAAGCATGTCAGTGGGTGTAATTGTTATCTGAAGAAGCGTGGTTGTATCCACGCGAAAGCGCTTATCATCCCACTTGTCAAATAAAAGGTCTATTTTATTTCATTTTATCGTTACAAGTTTCACTGGATTTATTATTTGGTTGGAGAAATTGTCATTTGCTGTTTCGTGGTGAGATCAGTTTCTGTTTCTACACATTTGGACTGTTTTACGTGAATACTGGTCTCCTTAAGCTGCGGTTACCTCTTCGTTTTTTTGAACTTTGTGTTCAGATACAGCCATTCTTAGCGAGCTTTGGATGTATGCTTCAGTTCAATGTTGTGTTTTAGGATGACACCCCTCTCCATCCTCAGCCTTTTTGCAGATGCTTGACAACTATGGGCCACACATGAGTGTCATTTTGCAGTGCCCAAAATTCAAAACACCATGTCTACCGGCCTAGTTCCTGCTAATGAACAGCAAACTGAAAGGTGTACACTGGCACCAG